>NC_056447.1:33076670-33316670 GCF_018296145.1 Oncorhynchus tshawytscha | reverse complement strand
AATACTTTGGACAAAAACTGAAGAATGTAACTAATGCTGGGAATGTCAATACAATCAAACTAGCAAGAGCAATGATCACAAGTCAGTCATAACATGGCTAATAGACTAGCATATCTAATTATGTAGCAAGCTAAAAACACTGAGCATCATGTTAGTCAGATAGCTAGCTGCTAGGAGGACGTCATGTCATGTCATTGTAGGAGTGGGTGAGTGACTGACTTTTTCCCCTCATATTGTTTTTTGGTGGCTATAGACAGCTAGAGATGCAGGTGTCATTTGGTTAGCTAGCAAGAACTTGAATGACTGTTATCCAGTTAGCATATCTCTTGCATTTGCAAATTCACTCTGGCTATCTACTCCGATTTCCGAGCACTCTCGTCTGAGAGTGCAGAATAACTGATGAATTTATGAACTTGCAATACCTGCTAGATACAGTTGAAGTCAAAAGTTTACATACACCTTAGCCAAATACATTTAAACTCAGTTTTTTTCACAATTCCTGACATTTAATCCTAGTAAAAAGTCCCTGTCTTGGGTCAGTTGCGATCACCACTATATTTTAGAATGTGAATTTTGTATTTGATTTTTTACCTTTATTTAACTAGGCAAGTCAGTTAAGAACAAATTCTTAGTTTCAATGACGGCCTAGGAACAGTGGGTTAACTGCCTGTTCAGGGGCAGAACGACAGATTTGTCAGCTCGGGGGTTTGAACTTGCAACCTTCCAGTTACTAGTCCAACGCTCTAACCACTAGGCTACCCTGTCCAAATAATAGTAGAGAAAATGATTTATTTCAAATTTAATTTCTTTCATCACATTCCCAGTGGGTCATAAGTTTACATACACTCAATTAGTATTTGGTAGCATTGCCTTTAAATTGTTTAACTTGGGTCAAACGTTTCGGGTAGCCTTCCACAAGCTTACCACAATAAGTTGGGTGAATTTTGGCCCATTACTCCTGACAGAGCTGATGTAACTGAGTCAGGTTTCTAGGCCTCCTTGCTTGCACATGCTTTTTCAGTTCTGCCCACTAATTTTCTATAGGATTGAGGTCAGGGCTTTGTGATGGCCACTCCAATACCTTGACTTAGTTGTCCTTAAGCCATTTTGCCAAAACTTTGGTTCAAAACTTGGGGTCATTGTCCATTTGGAAGACCCATTTGCGACCAAGCTTTAACACTTTCTGACTGATGTCTTGAGATGTAGCTTTAATATATCCACATAATTTTCCTTTCTCATGTCGCCATCTATTTTGTGAAGTGCACCAGTCCCTCCTGCAGCAAAGCACCACCACAACATGATGCTGCCACCCCCATGCTTCACTGTCGGGATGGTGTTCTTCGACTTGCAAGCTTCCCCCTTTTTCCTCCAAACGTAATGATGGTCATTATGGCCAAACAGTTTTGTTTTTGGTTCATCAGACCAGAGGGCATTTCTCCAAAAAGTACGATATTTGTCCCCATGTGCAGTTGCAAACCTTAGTCTGGCTTTTTTATGGCAGTTTTGGAGCAGTGGCTTCTTCCTTGCTGAGCGGCCTTTCAGGTTATGTCGATATAGGACTCATTTTACTGTGGATATAGATACTTTTGTACCTGTTTCCTCCAGCATCTTCACAAGGTCTTTTGCTGTTGTTCTGGGATTGATTTGTACTTTTCTCACCAAAGTACGTTCATCTCTAGGAGGCAGAACGCATCTCATTCCTGAGCTGTATGGTGGCTGCGTGGTCCCATGGTGTTTATACTTGCGTACTATTGTTTGTACAGATGAACGTGGTACCTTCAGGCATTTGGAAATTTCTCCCAAGGATAAACCAGACATGAAGGTCCACTATTTTTTTTCTGAGGTCTTGGCCTATTTCTTTTGATTTTCCCATGATGTCAAGCAAAGAGGCACTGAAAAACAAGTTTTAATGACTCCAACCTGAGTGTATGTAAACTTCCGACTTCAACTGTATGACCGGTGTCAGTAAACCTAGCCAAAAAACAACAAATAGTTAGTCAAGAACGCTCTAGATAACATGTAAACAGCCTTACCAGCTCTGCTATGGTGAGTAAAATGGTCAGAGTGAGGTGTTCTCTCATTTGTGTCTGGAAGTAATTTGCTAGCAAGCTAGCCAACTTTAGCCAGTTAGCTTGGGTGATTGGTTGGGACAAGAATGAATGCATTGGCAAGCAAGCGGCATAAGGACGAGTAGGCTACATTCCCCATCGTTTATGAGTGTACTTATGACGGGCAACTAGATTAAAAAGTTTGAGAGGGTTTATCTAATTTTCCTTCGTTAGATTTTAGCTCATCTTGCTCTGGCTAACATTAGTTGTTGATCTTGTTGTTGTTGATGTGCATAACTGAGGGAGAGAGAGCCTACCTTTTCATGGTTGTTTGATCAATAGGACTGTAATGTTCCCAAATATAAGAGGACTCCCGTGGTATTTACTTATTTGTAGAAATGCTTTCAGGTGTAATATATGGCTTTTGGAGAATGCATTCTAATGATCTAATTTTGCGCTGTTGCAACTGCCTGTAAACACACAGTCCAGTTCAAAGTGAATGATGGCAGGTCCATGTGGCAAATGGCTTGTTGGCATAAAGGCCTACTGTAGCTCTGATTGGCTATTGTGCACCGGTCTGCAAAGACTCTGGTCTTGGACGAGACCGATGTTTTTATTAGGTTTTATTTGCTGCAGTGTCTATTAATTGTCCAAACGCATGGGCTTTCCCACTCTATATGGCTAGATGCCTTAGAATGTTTGGAATGTTCACAAATGCCTTAGAATGTTTGGAAATTGCGTATACTAAGAATTTTGAAAACATGGAAATGACCATATCTAAGTGCTTGCTTGTCAGAAAATGTTTTAAAAAATAAAAATATTATTCCTGGGGATGTATATGAACAGATTTTTACAAAGATTTAATGCTGCTAAAATGCTGTCAGTTCCACTTTAACTTCCTTCATACTTACTTTCCTCTATCCCCTGTCCCCCTTTCTTTTTCACTCAGTTCAACTCCCTCTGATTATACCCCCCCTCTCTCTTTCTCTCTCTCTACCACACTCTGTCCATTTCCCTGCCTCTTCCTTCCTCTTCCTCTCTTTAACCCTCTCTCTCCTTGCTCTCTATTTCTCTCTTCCACTACCCCCTCTCTGAATAGGAACCCTAGGGTAGGAGGCCGAGCCAGACAGACTGCTCTTTGTGAGGGGGAGAAAGGCTGCTCGGGGGGCTAACCCCTGGATTGTTTAGAGGGCCTAGTTCCTCACTCCATCTTAAATACAAACACAAATACACACAGGGCTCTTGGGACACAAGGGACACAAGGGACACAAGAAAATGCACACAAAGCTCACTATTCACAGCATACCGCACACACACACACAACAACATAGGAGACAGTGTTTACAGCTACCACTTTTCTTTCCAGTATGGGTCCACTGGGTGACTCACTCTCTCTCTCCCACATTATTTTAAGTGCATCTTATGAAGGCTTCATGAAGCATTCATATAGGCTCCATAAGCACTACATAAAGTGTGCAGCGGAACACTGTATCCTGGAAACACTAATTTTTATTCAAACAAAACCGCTATTCATTAAATACAGATACCAAACTTGTTTTTGTGTGGATTCCGCGACACGGTTAGCTTTTAACAGCTAGGACCACTATTTCTTGTCCCAGTATCCCGCTTAACAGACAGGTTGAAGCCTGCTTGACTGAGACGTTAAGCTTCTAGCCATCAGGCGAACGAATTTGGTACCAGATGAGTTTTGCAATGGGTCCCTCTTTGTCTGGAGAAATACATGAACAGTCCCAGAGCTGTATCTGCTTTGTTTTGGAACAAACCGGATCACTCAGCGTTCCAATGTGGCAATTGTTTGCTTGCCCAGGATTATAGTCTTGAGGTGGCTTCCTTGATCACGCAGGTCACCAGCCTACGTAAGAAACTGTGGAACACTCAGAGTGGAATGTTTACATTTTCTCCGCCGGTGACTGGATGCATCTCCGCCTTGTCGTTATCCGACTGGCCAGTGTTGCCTGGAGCTCCCCTATCTGATAGCAGAGTTAAAGGATGTCACTTGATTATTGCAGCTCAACGTGGAACTTTTGTTGACAATGTCGATACCTTTTGGAAACAAAACACGATTTATAAGAAGGATGGGATCCACCCAAATCATTTGGGTTCCTGGATCCTTTCACAGCATTATAAGGCTGCGTTGAGACAATGACTTATCAATGTCTCAAGCCCAGCTCAGCTAATCCTTACCATTGTGACGCAGAGCTGTCATAATGCTTCAGCAATTGTACATTACACCAGGGGTGTCATTAGACACAATATAAGTAACCTAATTTATGTCCCGTTAACTGCACTGAATGCCTCTACTGATCCTACAGATATTGTATGCAGCAATCATGTGCCTATGAACCAGATTTATACTGTTAGCACTGAGGCGGTGTGCCCTAGGAGCAAGTCCACTGTGTGCAGCTCAAACTGCACTAACATACATAACATGAGCATATCTACTTCTGCTAAGCTTCCCAGTAAAGCAATGAAAACAAGCAAGCATCCCAGAAGAAAAGTGCTAAAAATAGCCCATGTTAACATATGTAGCTTAAGAAACAAGGTTCCTGAAATCAATAATTTGCTAGTAACAGATGACATTCATATTCTGACTCTGAAACTCACTTAGATAATACCTTTGATGATACAGTGGTAGCAATACAAGGTTATAACATTTACAGAAAATATAGAAATGCCAACGGTGGAGATGTTGCTGTTTATATTCAGAGTCACAATACTGTTGAAGCAATATGGTTACAGTTTCATCTGCCTCACCTAAAGCTCTTTCTGTTGGGAAGCTGCTATAGACCACCAATTGCTAACAGTCAGTATCTGGATAACATGTGTGAAATACTTGATAATGTATGTGATATCAACAGAGGTATATTTTCTGGGTGATTTAAATATTGACTGGCTTTTATCAAGCTGCCCACTCAAGAAAAAGCTGCAAACTGTAACCAGTGCCTGCAACCTCAGTCAACCTACCAGGGTAGCTACAAACAGAACATGAATTAAATCATCAACATGTATTGATCACATTACTAATGCTGCAGAAATGAGCTTGAAAGCAGTATCCAGATCCATAGGATGTAGTGATCACAATGTAGTAGCCATATCTAGGAAAACCAAAGTTGCAAAGGCTGGGCCTAATATAGTGTACAAGTGTACTAATATAGTGTACTAATATAGTGTATGAGAGGTCATACAATAAGTTTTGTAGTGATTCCTATGTTGTTGATGTAAATACTATGTGTTGGGCCGTGGTGTGTAATGCTGAGCAAACAGACGTTGCACTTGACACATTTATGAAATTGTTTATCCCAGTTACTAATAAGCAAGCATCCATTAAGAACATGACTGTAAAAACTGTTAAATCCCTGTGGATTGAAGAGGAATTGTATGGTTAAGAGGAATGAGGCAAAAGGAATGGCAAATAAGTCTGTATTGCAAATTGAGAAAACGTGACTAAACTGAATAAAAAGAAGAAGAAACTACACTATGAAACAAATATAAATGACATAAAGAACGATCGTGAAAAGCGTTGGAGCACCTTCAATTACATTTTGGGAAAAAAGGCAAACTCAGCTCCATCATTCATTGAATCAGATGGCTCATTCATAAAAAGATTGTGGGGGCTGTTTAGTTAGACTTCATTGCAGATTTTGTCATTATCAATCATAGCGAGCTCCCAAGTGGCTTTGCGGTCTAAGGCACTGCATCTCAGTGCTTGAGGTGTCACTACAGAAACCGTGGTTCGAATCCAGGCTGTATCACAACCGGCCGTGATTGGGAGTCCGATAGGGCGGTGCACAAATGGCCCAGCGTTGTCCGGGTTTGTTAATTAACCTCTTGAGACTAGGGGGCAGTGTTTGGATGAAAAACATGCCCAAATGAAACTGCCTATTTCTCAGGCCCAGAAGCTAGAATATGCATACAATTGTCAGAGTCGGATAGAAAACACTCTAAAGTTTCCAAAACTGTCAAAATGTTGTCTGTGGGTACAACAGAACTGATATTGCAGGTGAAAACCTGAGGAAAATCCAACCAGGAAGTGCTGTTCTTTTGAAACCTCTCTGTTCCATTGCATGCCTACCCTCCATTTAAAGGGATATCAACCAGCTTCCACATGGTGTGAACAGTCTTTAGACATAGTTTCAGGCTTTTATTCTGAAAAATGAGCGAGAATGATCACATCGCGTCAGTGGATAGCTGTGTGTCCCCAGAGTTTTGCATGTGCGAGCAGCTTGGAGCAGACCTTTTCTCTCTCTCTCCTATTGAAAAAGCTACCGTCCGGTTGAAATATTATCGATTATGTATTGTAAAAAGAACCTAAGGAATGATTATAAAAAACTTTGACATGTTTCTACGAACTTTACGGATTCTATTTGGAATTTTCATATGCCCGTCGTGACCTGCACGAGCCTTTGGATTACTCAACAAAACACGCCAACCAAATGGAGTTTTTTTAACATAAAAATAATCTTTATCGAACAAAACAAACATTTATTGTGTAACTGGGCACGTTACAATGGCACGTTGTGTTACATAATCCAAGTTTACAATTTTAAAAGGATAATTGATCATTAGAAAACCCTTTTGCAATTATCTCCAACACAACGTGCCATTGGAACACAGGAGTGATGGTTGCTGATAATGGGCCTCTGTACGCCTATGTAGATATTCCATAAAAAATCAGCCGTTTCCAGCTACAAGTCATTTACAACATTAACAACGTCTACACTGTATTTATGGTCAATTTGATGTTATTTTAAAGCCAGTGTGTCTATGCATGTGGATGACTCAACATTATACACGTCAGCAAATACAGTGACTGAAATGACTGCAACACTTAAAGAGCTGCAGTTAGTTTCAGAATGGGTGGCAAGGAATAAGTTGGTCCTAAATATTTCCAAAACTTAAAGCATTGTATTTGGGATAAATCCTTCACTAAACCCTAAACCTCAACTAAATTGTGTAATGAATAATGTGGAAATTGAGCAAGTTGAGGTGACTAAACTGCTTGGAGTAACCCTGGATTGTAAACTGTCATGGTCAAAACATATTGATACAACAGTAGCTAAGATGGGGAGAAGTCTGTCCATAACAAAGCTCTCCCTTCTTAACAGCACTATCAGCAAGGCAGGTCCTACAGGCCCTAGTTTTGTCGCACCTGGAATACTGTTCAGTCATGTGGTCAGTTGCCACAAAAAAAGTACTTGCAATTGGCTCAGAACAGGGCAGCACGGCTGGCCCTTGGATGTACACAGAGAGCTAATATTAATAATATGCATATCAGTCTCTCCTGGCTCAAAGTGGAGGAGAGATTGACTTCATCATTACTTGTATTTATGAGAGGTATTGACATGTTGAATTACACTGCGCTGTCTCTTTGAACTACTAACACACAGCTCGGACCCATGCATACCCAACAAGTCATGCCACCAGAGGTCTTTTCACAGTCCCCAAGTCCAGAACAGACATATGTGAAACCTGTGAATGTATTGTAATGGTTTTTTTGTAAATTGTATAAACTGCCTTCATTTTGCTGGACCCCATGAAGAGTAGCTGCTGCCTTGGAAGCACCTAATGGGGATCCATAATAAAAACAAATACAAACACATAAATGGGTGACAAATCATCTATAAACGTATTTGATTCTTTATAAAGGATCAATAATTGTGAACAACTAAATGGATGGTTATGTCACACAGTTCTGCCACATTATGAATCTTTATAGAGCATGATATACAGTTATAGATTATGTGTGAAGCATCTATGCAGTGCTTTATAAAGCCTTCATAAGATGCACTTCAAATAAAGCGGGACCGTTTCTTCTTACCTGGTGCCCTTCTCCTATCCAGAGAATGTTGCTGGTCTTGCTGTGAGTTGGGGCGATGGTGACTCCAGGAGGGGTGGAGGGAAGGCTGTCTACCCCACTTGAGGTCTGGAGTGGACCTGACAACCCCCTCTTAGGAGCAGTGACTGAATTACTGAGACAGGTGGCTGGAGAGGAGACTGAAGACTCACTACTGGGAGAAGAACCTAGGGGAGGGATGGATGGATAGAACAAGAGAGAGCGACAGAGAGAGTTGAATAGATAGAGAGCGCACGAGAGAGAAAGAGAGAGAAATAGCAAGGTAGAAAGGCCATCAGGAAGCCATTACTGTAAAAACGAGACATAACACTAATCAACACACACAAAAGCAGCTAATGGGGCTCATCCGAGAGGAATGAGGGTGGAGCGAGATGGCAGGGTAGAGTGATGCCTGAAAAACAAATGGAAGAGAGTGGGATAGTATAAGGGAGAGAGTATAAGGAGAGAGTGTGAGAGATACAGTGAGAAGCAGTGAGAGAGAAGGAAAGAGAGGGAGAGAGGGAGAGTGTAATTGTGGGTAATTACCTCCATTAGGAGCTAACACACAAACACACACCTACACATGCACACACACACACAAACACACAATAGCAGCACGGTTGGACATGAATCTGATGTCAGATCGATGTAAAGGAAAGAGGGGACGAGTGAGCGGGTAGGAGGGAGGAGACTGTAGATGATGGATGGATTTTCGGTGTGAATAGAATAGATGTTATTGATTTCCTGAGGTAAGACGAGAGAGGCGGGGTCACAGTGCTCACCTCTGGGATCTTCAGCCTGTTTGGCCAATTGACGGAGGGCGGCAGCGAATCCAGAGTGAGCAGACTGAGCAGCCGCACTCCCATTGGCAAGCGGGGTGAGAGGGCTGACCGTGGCCGTGGTGCGAGTTGGCATGGAGATCATTCCTAATGACCGCAACTTTGACTAATGGCTCATACCTGGAGAGAGAGAGGATGGAAGGGTGGACAAAAAAGTTAAATGAGGGACAGGAGGGTAGTGAAAGAAAGGAAAGGGAGAAGAATATTTCTTCTCTATCGCAATACAACAATGGGTGTGTGGGAAAGAGAAAGCGAGGGAGCTACTGAGAGGCTGTGTGTGTGTGTGTGTGTTAGCTCTGAGAGGGGGAAAGAGCAGACACTGAGGTGAAGTATCAGGTCAGAGGTCGGGTTAGTCTGTCAGAGCCATGACACACACACACACACAAATTCTAACAAACACACACACACACGCACAATTCTAACATAATTTGTGTTCCCCCACTGCCCTCCCAGTGACCCACATACAGCTATATACTGCCCCACCCCCACCTAGGCACACACACACACACACACACACTCACACAGCAAAGGCTCTGATCCTTACGGCTGCCTGTTTGTTGAGACATCGTCATATCCTCTCTCTCCTCTCTCTTTCTCCCTCCCTCCTGTACCCTCTTCTATCTCTCTCCTATCTCCCTCCTTTACCCTCCTCTCTCTCACCTCTCTCTCTGTTTATCTCTGTTTCACTCACATGCTTATTTAGCAAAACAAACATGCACACTCTCTAACACACATATTTCTCTTCCATGTTCTCTTTGGCTCATTTATCTTTCTCTCTCTCACTCAGTGTGTCTCTTTTTCTCTCATACAAACACATACACACTGATACACATGCTCACCACACACACACCATGCACACACGCACACGCACACACCATGCACACATACAAACTGACATACAACAAACAAACACACTCACCGGCTGGCTCCGTGTTCTTCCTGCTTGCATTATCTTTTCTCTCTCCCTCACGCTCTTTTTCCCTTTCACACTCGCTCACTCCTCTTCACGTTCCCCCTCTCTCCCTCTCATTTCTTCTCGCCCCACTCTCTCTTGTTCTTTCACTCTCTCTCTCGTTCTCTCTCTCCTCCAGGAACAGCCCTCTCAGTTGTGCAGCTGCTACACTGTCACGTGATTCCCTCATTCTGTCCCCCTCCCTTATCTTTCTTCCTCTTCTCTCTATCTCTATCCTCTCTATACCCCTCCTACTCTCGCTTTCTCTCCCCCTTTCTCCTACTCCCCCTTTCTGTCTACCCCCTCCCTCTCATACCTCCACTTCCCTCTTCTCCCTCTCTCCTCCCCCTCATTGTTACCCCCTCCAAAGTATGAGGAGGAACAGGAGGAGGAGGAGAGGTAAACTTCATCCATCACTCTGTCTCCACCCATCAGCCCTGTCTGCTGCAGGGGCCCTGACAGTGACCTATCACCCGAGTCTATGCGTGGCCATGGGGACAGGGGCTGACGAGGGACGGTGAAGTGTTTAGAGTGGACAACATGACAGCCCAGCACTTTAGACACATACGGTATAAACAAGAAACAACTCAGCTCTCTGTCTCTCACACACACACTGTGTGGCACCTGCTCTGCCCTCTCAGCTCATAAAAGCTGAAGTGTGTGTGTGTATTTCTGTATTTGTGTTTGTGTGTATGCGTGCGTGTGTGTGTGCGCGCGTGTGTGTGTGTGTGTGTGTCATTAGGATTGGAGAACAAGCAATTACAGTGTATATGTGTGTAATTTCCTGCTCTGTCATTACACCACGGAAGAGAATGGAACACACACACACAGAGCGTAAACATATCTCCCTCCTCCGTAAACACATCTCCCTCCTCCGTAAACACATCTCCCTCCTCCGTAAGAACATAAACACATCTCCCTCCTCCGTAAACACATCTCCCTCCTGTGTAAACACACCTCCCTCCTCCGTAAACACATCTCCCTCCTCCGTAAACACATCTCCCTCCTCCGTAAACACAAAAACACATCTCCCTCCTCCGTAAACACATAAACACATCTCCCTCCTCCGTAAACACATCTCCCTCCTCCGTAAACACATCTCCCTCCTCCGTAAACACATCTCCCTTTTCCGTAAACAAATCTCCCTCCTCCGTAAACACATAAACACATCTCCCTCCTCCGTAAACACAAAAACACATCTCCCTCCTCCGTAAACACATAAACACATTTCCCTCCTCCGTAAACACATCTCCCTCCTCCGTAAATAGATATCCCTCCTCTGTAAACACGTCTCCCTCCTCCGTAAACACATCTCCCTCCTCCGTAAACACATCTCCCTCCTCCGTAAACACATCTCCCTCCTCCGTAAACACATCTCCCTCCTCCGTAAACAGATATCCCTCCTCTGTAAACACATCTCCCTCCTCCGTAAACACATCTCCCTCCTCTGTTAACAGATATCCCTCCTCTGTAAACACATCTCCCTCCTCTGTAAACACATCTCCCTCCTCTGTAAACACATCTCCCTCCTCTGTAAACACATCTCCCTCCTCCGTAAACACATCTCCCTCCTCCGTAAACACATCTCCCTCCTCTGTAAACAGATATCCCTCCTCTGTAAACACATCTCCCTCCTCTGTTAACAGATATCCCTCCTCTGTAAACACATCTCCCTCCTCCGTAAACACATCTCCCTCCTCTGTTAACAGATATCCCTCCTCTGTAAACACATCTCCCTCCTCTGTTAACAGATATCCCTCCTCTGTAAACACATCTCCCTCCTCCGTAAACACATCTCCCTCCTGTGTAAACACATCTCCCTCCTCCGTAAACACATCTCCCTCCTCTGTAAACACATCTCCCTCCTCTGTAAACACATCTCCCTCCTCTGTAAACACATCTCCCTCCTCCGTAAACACATCTCCCTCCTCTGTTAACAGATATCCCTCCTCTGTAAACACATCTCCCTCCTCTGTTAACAGATATCCCTCCTCTGTTAACACATCTCCCTCCTCCGTAAACACATCTCCCTCCTCCGTAAACACATCTCCCTCCTCTGTAAACACATCTCCCTCCTGTGTAAACACATCTCCCTCCTCTGTAAACACATCTCCCTCCTGTGTAAACACATCTCCCTCCTGTGTAAACACATCTACCTCCTGTGTAAACACATCTCCCTCCTGTGTAAACACATCTCCCTCCTGTGTAAACACATCTCCCTCCTGTGTAAACACATCTCCCTCCTCCGTAAACACATCTCCCTCCTGTGTAAACACATCTCCCTCCTGTGTAAACACATCTCCCTCCTCCGTAAACACATCTCCCTCCTGTGTAAACACATCTCCCTCCTCCGTAAACACATCTCCCTCCTGTGTAAACACATCTCCCTCCTCCGTAAACACATCTCCCTCCTCCGTAAACACATCTCCCTCCTCCGTAAACACATCTCCCTCCTCTGTTAACAGATATCCCTCCTCTGTAAACACATCTCCCTCCTCCGTAAACACATCTCCCTCCTGTGTAAACACATTTCCCTCCTCTGTAAACACATCTCCCTCCTCTGTAAACAGATATCCCTCCTCTGTTAACACATATCCCTCCTCCCTCCATGTCAGTGTTATACAGTAGCTGGCAGAGTATTTTATGTTCCACTGACTTAGAGAGTAGATTCTGAGCCAAACACATTTACAACCCTTGTAAACATGTCTATAACATCATTCAGTACAATGTGTGTGTGTGTGTGTGTGTGTGTGCATGGGGAATTTTAATATGTTGAGTTAACAGCCTCACAATCACATAACATAATGATGTCAGTTACACTGACATCTTAAGCTCACAAACGTAGGCACGCAAACGCACACGTACGCAAATGCACACACACACTACCTGCTGACTCAGTATTTGTGTATCATTTATCACACAACGTATGGCCCTAATCATCTAATCTCCAGGGACAGCACTGCCAGCTAGCATCTTCAACGCTGAGCAGCTGAGGAAATGTAGGGTTTAGTACATCTACAGTAGCATGTTAGCAAAAACTATATACTAGTGGATAACTAAACATAGAGTGCAAACATAAAAACATATATTTATGTTTTATTGTCACATATACAAGATACTATAGGTGCAATGAAATGTGTTGTTTTACAAGGTCATATAAAAAGCATGAGCTGGCACACACCCAGAGAAAATGATTTAGTGTAGAGGTGCTGACTAACGGTGAATAAACTGGAAGCTATAAAAACAAAGAGAGTGGCACACTCCATGTATAAAGTCCAAATCATTTATTAGGTAAACCATCAATGTTCTGGCAGTACTGGGCTTTCTTCATTGTCAGACGTAGTAGTACGGTGCCCCTGGAGACAATGAGGGTCAAAGGCACATCAACAGATTCTTCACCTTGTCAGCTGAGGTACCAGCGACCTAGTTTGAATACTGTATGGCTCAGTTGGTAGAGCATAGTGCTACAATGCTAGGGTTGTGGGTTTGATTCCCATGGGGGACCAGTAAAGGGAAATGTATGCATTCACTGCTGAAAGTCACTCTTGATAAGAGTGACTACTAAAATGTAAGTGGTAGACTACCTCCCACCCTCTATTTAAACCCCCCACCGATATGTGCACTGTTAAAATGAAGTGTTTTATAACAGCAAAACTAGTGGCAACTGAGCTGCTACCAACACAAAGGAGACTAAACCTTAACTTTGCTGGAGTATCGAAACACACAATCCTGAGATGTTTTGAAACATGACACGGTATATTGTAACACTACTTAATCAAGTGTTGTGCAACACCTTGCCAGGGACTGGGAGCCCTACCAGAAAAGGTTGAAAACAATATTTTGGTGTTTCAAATCCTGTCTAGATCACTTCTTCTGGTGTATTTTCATTAATTTATGTATCTTACCATTTGCCAGTTTAACCCATTTTGGCGGGCAGAGTAGAGGTTTTACAGCGGGCATTAAAAGTTGGAAATGTGTCAATGGGTCGTCTCATCATTGATGATCATTTTGCCTGTCATTTTGGATATCCTTTCAACATGATCCATTATGCCCCATGGCACAACAAACTGATTAATACTACTATTTAGAAGTATTATTTTCTATCTTCAAACATGCAACATTGTGTAAAACAATCACAAAGTTTTAAAATGTTGAATTACCCACAACGCACTAAAAACAGAGCCATGTGACAAGATAGGAAGTGTAAGGAGATTAAAATACTTCTAATTAGTTCAATCACTCAAGGTTCTCTATCTTTGGTTATCCTCACATAAAATATATACATTTAGAGAAACATATTAAGTTCAATTTATTCAACAACCAAGAATTCGCAAAATGGGACAAACACCAAATTGAGAACGCATGCAGAATTATGCAAAAATATCCTCTGTGTACAACGTAAAACACCAAATAATGCATGCAGAGCAGAATTAGGTTGATACCCACTAATTAACAAAATTCAGAAAATACATTAAATTCTACAACCACCTAAAAGGAAGCGATTCACAAACCTTCCATAACAAAGCCATCACCTACAGAGAGATGAATCTGCAGATTTTAGAGAAACAACTAATTTTGGTACATATAAGTGTCTTATATCGGCTGAAAGCTTACATTCTTGTTAATATAACTGCATTGTCCAATTTACAGTAGCTATTACTGCAAAAAAAATGCCATGCTATTGTTTGAGGAGTGCTCCTAACAACAAAACACTTTATTCACCACGATAGGTTTGATAAATTCACCTCTGAGAGTGAAATGTGTACTTACAACCTGAAATCTTGCTCTGATTTATCATCCAAAGGGCCCCAGAAATAACATGAGGTGTCAATTTGTTAGATAAAATCCTTTTTCATATCCTAAAAAGGTCCATATAGCATGCACGATCGATTTTGTATTTCCACTCGTTCAATTTGCAAAGAAAGGAATCTGTGAAAATCGGACCCTAAATGTTGTTTCATCCGGTCAAATCACGTTCATATCTATTCCTCAGAGATCCTAGAACATAACCAGACTTCACTATATCATTAGGGGTGTAGTATATCCTACAGGACACCATATTTGGTCAGAGAGCGATGCCTTCATGGCACGACAATGACGCAGCCGGTCTTCATTTGATCGACTGTATCTTTGTCACATCAGCACCAATCGGGTTCAAACAAAGCTAGCTAGATAGCCAATGAACTGGATTTACAGGAGTAACCGGAAACCTTGTGTCTGTCGCAAAATGTAGGTGCTAACCTTTTGCGACAGCATGCCTTTTCCTTTTGGACAAAAATGAAGAAAGAATATTCAGAGTTAGGAAGTTATGAAAACTGGTTGTTTTGCAAATGTTGAACTTATAAAATGGCTGCTAATACTTGGAAAGCTAAATCAAAGTCCAAGTATACAGATTTGACGATATTCTTGCAGAAAAATAAAATATGAATGCAAAGGTTTCCTTCACAATTTGTCCAAATGTACCTGGGTGACTTCACACTAAATGTCATGGAGAAAGCTCATAAGTTATTTGTCTGAAACTTTGCACATACACTGCTTGTGGACACCATTGGAATTACATCCAGAGTGATGGCTAGAACTGGGACTTTTCTCTTGCATTTCAAAGATGGCCGTAGAAAAAGACTGGTTGTTTTTTTCTTGTATTTTCTTCTGTCAGCTATATTGTGATATATTCTCCTACATTCAATTCACATTTCCACAAATTTCAATGTGTTTCCTTTCAAATGGTACCAAGAATACGCATATCCTTGCTTCAGGGCTTGAGCTACAGGCAGTTAGATTTGGTGTGTCATTTTAGGCTAGAATTATACTGGATGAAAACACAGAAAGAAAACACAGGCCAATATGTAATAGTCGTCTATATTATTGCTGTATTGGTGGTTAGTTCAACAACAACTTGTTTTACTAGAGGGGGAAAAATAATACGCATAACCCATATTTAATATCCATGCAGTGAATGAACAACAACTGCATTTCCACCCCCATCTCTAAAGGCATAGTATCATGGCAGGTCACCTGTCAAGTCACCTGTCAGGTCAGTCAGTCACTTATTGCTGCAGATGTGCTCAATAGTGCTTGAGCATGTGATACTCCCCAAAGCATGGTGAAACACATAGAGGTGTATCACAAGCTAAACACATGTATTTTGTCAACTTCCTCTACTTACTTCTCCTGGCGCCAGACAGGCAGACTTTGCAGTGCCTCTGTGTGCAACTACCTTGAGCAGCAGTTTGAGGGACTTTGCAGGGAAAATGCTGCGCAGTGAGGCGTAGGGGATTGTCTGCAGCAGGACGACCCCCCAGTGGATGGGCGCCGATGGGTGTGGTGCTCCTGTACTTCATCCACTGTCGGTCTGCCTCCATCACCACCAGCATCTTCATGTGACCTGGGACTTCGTCAGTGGACAAGGGATCCTCAGATTCAGGGTTCTCAAAGGCTACAAGGTTGGGGGGCAGCTCCTCACTGTCAGAATCTGATTCCTGACTTTCAGACTCAGAAATCTCCAGAATTTCCACATTTGTGAGTTGTCTCCTTTTGAAAGACATTGCTAATGCTACAGCTTAGCTCATTAGCTACATACATTAACAACAACACTGAATGGCTCAGAGTGGGAGTGAGAGGTTACGTAATTGACTGCCGACACGCGTCATTTATATCAATAAATCACTATCAGAAAATGTTTTGTGTGGTAATTATTTATATATTTACTGTTTTATTCACAAGTTTTCAATTACCGGTGACAAATCATGCATTCCGATTCTTGCATAGATTGTAATGGGCACATATTATGTGTGTAAAATACTTTTTTGAAGGTTGTACTGATTATGATGAGCTAAGCTAATTCCAGCTATGTGTAGCCATGTTTGTTGACATACAATGCATTCTGGGTTTCACGTAATCGTCTGTTGGACCAAAGATGTTATAACAAAATGAGGTGAGTAAGGGTTCAATCATTTTTGAGGACTTCCGGAAATGAATGGTGGGATGTGAACGATGTTAGACAACACCCCCCCCATATTATAAACAGACCAAACTCATCTGGTCTCCTCTTATTATCTTTGGTTTCTGTGAGGGGGAAAAAGCATGGCAGCGTGCTGAAACTACCCATCGTCAGATTACTTTCGATTTCTAGAGAGTGTTTTACTCAATTATTACCCGTGATGTGATGAATTCTAAATAGTCATTTCTATTAGCTAATTCATATTGTAGTTTGTCAGCAAGAGTTCTACAAATATGACCGCTTGTGTTACTTCAATCTTTCCTCAGTTAGCGCTCGGACAAATGTAGCCTATCTTTTTCCGGTTTGGATGATTGTGTTGCTGTAGATACTTCTGTGAATGTCTGAACACTGCATCCAAAAATAAACTGCTCACTTTCTGGACAAAACTTTGTAAGGACTGTGTTTGTGTAAATAGTTTCTGAAAACAGTGTGGCCAGCTCAAACGCTGACTGTTGCGTCATTCGGAACTGGCCGTTCTAAATATGCATTCTACTCACACCGGTTGGAGCGTACGCTACAGGGACCACTGTAGAATGATCACACCCGTGTGTTGGTACATGTGAAAAGGTTAACTATTTGCACATCGTTACAACACTGTATAAAGACATAATATAACATTTGAAATGTCTTAGTTTCTTTTTTTACTTCTGTGAGTGTAATGTTTACAGTTAATTTTTTATTGTTTATTTCACTTTTGTTTATTGTCTACTTCACTTGCTTTGTTTCCCATGTCAATAAAGCCCTTAAATTGAAATTGAATTGAGAGAGAGAGACAGAGAGAGAGAGAGAGAGAGAGAGAGAGAGAGAGAGAGAGAGAGAGAGAGAGAGAGAGACAGAGAGACAGAGAGAGAGAGAGAGACAGAGAGAGAGAGAGAGAGAGAGAGAGAGACAGAGAGAGAGAGAGACAGAGAGACAGAGAGAGAGAGAGAGAGACAGAGAGAGAGAGAGACAGAGAGAGAGAGAGAGAGAGAGAGAGAGAGAGAGAGAGAGAGAGCGGGGGGAAAGAAAGTGAGGGAGGGGGGGATAGAAAGCTAGTAAAACATGGCCCACAAGGGACCTGCATGGATATCTGGCCAATCATCAGAACAGGAGGCTGTGTCCTAATAGTTTTGAATCGCATCCTTTCCTCATCCTCTTTCCCTGACAAGTTTATCTTCTGTTTTGAACACTGATCTGAAAAGGACTAGATAGGTTAAGAGTGTTGGGTCAGTAACCAAAAGGTTGCTGGTTTGAATCCCTGAACCGACTAGGTGAAAAATCTTTTCATGTGCCCTTGAGCAATTAACCCAGATTAACCATAAACCAGGGAAGAAGAGAGCAATGAAGGGTGAGGGGAAGTTGTAGAATTGTGATATGACTGTTCCTGGAGTCTCCCATTGAGGGAAGATAACAGATTAAAACCTTTCCATGGGCAGTTTGTCAGCAATCTCACTGTTTCTCTTATGGTCTCCAGGATTAGGAGAGATCTTATGAAACGGTGCTATATTCGCTCTTTCGCATTCTCTGAGTGTGTATGTATGTTGTGTTTGCTCAGGAGGTTGTGGTCTAGCCAGAGTGGTTAGCCACCTGGTATAACCCAGCCTTAGGCCCTAGGACTGACTGTCTGTATCTCAGCAGTCTATAGTGGAATCATCCTCATCTTGTCTCCACACACAAACCGCTCCCCACAGACAGGTGTGTAATACAGAGAGTATTAAAAGGTACAGGAAGCGAGTCTGGTACTGTATTCGATTTGAATAAAGAGCTATAAAGCATAACTAGAACAATGTATTAGATGGTATGCTTATTATCTGTTTATAAATCATTATTAGTTCACTTGTTTACCATTTGTAAATTGTTTGTAAATCAATCATTATCATACCAATTCAAAGTGCAAAGGTAAGGATTCAAATAGAATAGGCCTATACTGTTTTGTTAATTGAAGTGAAAGGTGAAGGACCAGTGTAGTGTGCCAGTTTACACACAAAAGTTAGCATTTATAAAAAATGTACTTGATGTGACAATGTGTTCACCTCCCCGCAAAAAATGTAGGCCATGTGTACACACATCTGCTAGTGGTTGAAATATTGCATTGCAAGCTGGCACGTAAGGATTTTGTGCAAATGGGGGATATGATGAAAAGATTATTAATCAAAAAGCTAAAAATAGGAAAATATATTAACAAGAATGCAACCATTTACCATTAGTGAGAAGGGTGAAAATCTGTGTTCGATTTTTAGAATTTAAAATTAGACATATGAATCGTTTTCCTATTTATACAATTTTCATAACCTTTGCAGAATATATTCCTCAACCTTTGTGGCTATGTTTACCACAACAAATTACAATGTGCATCTACTTAATTGGACCTAGTATCCTAGTAAATAGATAGGCTGTATCTATTTGAAATGTTTAATATCATAGGTATCAGGATTTATAATACCAACAAGCTCTCATAGTTTCATGTCAGAATTAGACGTTCATCCATGTTTCTCAAACAAAAATGTTGATGTTGTTCCAAACGTCAAATTTCAGAGTGTTTAAGGTTAAGTTTAGGCATTAACTCCGTAATCTCAAGGTTAGGCATTATTAACTCAGAATGGTCAAGGTTAGGCATTATTAACTCAGAATGGTCAAGGTTAGGCATTATTAACTCAGAATGGTCAAGGTTAGACATTATTAACTCAGAATGGTCAAGGTTAGGCATTATTAACTCAGAATGGTCAAGGTTAGGCATTATTAACTCAGAATGGTTCAGGTTAGGCATTATTAGCTCAGAATGGTTAAGGTTAGGCATTATTAACTCAGAATGGTTAAGGTAGAGTTAAGGTTTGGGATAGGCTTAAAACTAACATCTCAAAAACAATATTCTATCCTGGATTCTAACAGGCAAACATTGTCACCAGAGGCAGATGCCTACATCCCTCCGCCATCCCTGTCCACAATGCCCTAGCAAAACCGAAACTTACTTGAAGGTAACAGTGCTCACTGTTGCCCCTAGTGGCAGGTTTCCATGTCATCTCCACGACATCTTCAGACACGGATGGACATCGTATAATGACTTGCATAACGGGTGATCTGGCTGATAATACCAGTTTACAGTCTAATTTAACAGCTGATCTTTAACCCTGAATTAGGCCCAGAGATGGAAAAAGTACTCAATTGTCATATTTGAGTAAAGGTAAAGATACCTTGTAAAATGACTCAAGTAAAAGTAACCTAGTAAAATACTACTTGAGTCTAAAAGTATCAGATTGTAAATGTACTTAAGTACAGTGGTGGAAAAAGTACTCAAAGTATAAATAAATGCTATACATCAAATTCCTTATATATAGCAAACCAGACAGCACAATTTCCTTTTTTATTACTTTTTTTGACAGACAGGGGCAACTCCAACACTCAGACATCATTTACAAAGAAGTATTTATGTTTAGTGAGTACACCAGATCAGAGGCGGTAGGGATGACCAGGGACATTCTCTTGATAAGTGTATGAATTTGACCTTTTTCCTGTACTGCTAAGCATTCAAATTGTAACTAGTACTTTTGGGCACCAGGGAAAATGTATGGAGTAAAAAGTACATACTTTTCATTAGGAATGTAGTGAAGTAAATGTAAAAGTAGTCCAAAATATGAATAGTAAAGTAAAATACAGATATGCCAAAAAACTACTTAAGCTGTACTTTAAAGTATTTTTACTTAATAAGTACTTTACATCACTGAGTAGGCCTATGTATCAAGTTTCAAGTTTGTATTGTCACGTGCACAAGTACAGTGAAATGCCTTTTTTGCTTGCTCTTTCCCAACAATGCAGTAATGAATATCAGTAGCACTATTTAAAAAAGTAAAGTAGCACAAAAACACAAGATAAATAGAATTGTAACTACTGTTAATACTCTAATTCTATTTTTTTGGAATAGCCTGACCTACAATTTTTCTGAATTCGTGGGTAGTCCATCATATTTAGGTTATGGGAAAATAAAACATTGTTGAATTCAAACGTTCTGCTAATAGGTCCATTTCAATTTGCCATTGTTTTCTGGTTCAGAAACGGACAGTCCTTTTACAGATACAGCATACACTCCTGCTAAAGATTAAATCATTCTGCCAGCACAGTAAAATGACTGGTAGTTTCTGTAAGATATTTGACAGAATGGGTAGGCTACGGTATTGCTGTGCGATAGGAGCAATACCTCATTATGTTTCTAAATGAAATATTGTCTACTAGTTAAATGTGACATTACAGTATTAAGATGTAGCCTACAATGCCAACGGAAAGGGCGAACCTCTGTTCTACCGTTAAACTGCGCTTCGGATCGGGTGAATAGAGAAAAATACTTGAACTAGTTCATCTATTTACTACTGTGAAGTGGGTCTAATTATTAAGTGAGAGACGGGACGAAAATCACTTGTAGGCCTATAGGCTTATTTCTCCAGTATGAAACAATCACAGACGGAAAAGGTGAGGAATTTATTCTGCGATTATCAAGGAAATTAAATAATAATAGGAAATAGATTATTATTTCAAATATTTTTTAATGCAAAGATAAAATAAATCGATTTTCGCTGTTCTCACTAACGGCAAATTATTGCCTCTTGGTATTATATTTATCTACCTTTTTGTTAGGAATAAGAGTGTCATCATATACCCCCCATTTGCACAAGGCTATGCATTTTACGCAACGTTCATAAATGAGGCCCCAGAGCCTTAACAGAAGCGGACAGAATTGTTGTTGGTTTAGTGTAGGCAACTCTACCCCCTACACAGCTGCTTGCAGCTCAGCAGCACATGGTACACCGTTGTGTGTGTGCGTGTGCGTGCATGCGCGTCTGTGAACTCCACCTGCGGGCTGTGTAGGGCCTACACACAACGCAATGTGATCCGCTGTATGAGGCCGGTGGCATTAACTCAGATAAACAAAGTGGTGCTGTTAAGGTCCCGTCTATCTACAGACGAACTCATGTAACATATAACCTGATGCGTATATAGTCTTCATGGAGCAATGCCTTTCCAACCACACGGTTAAACAAAACGTCTTGCTTGGCCCTCTGGCTAAGGACTAGTTTGGCAGCCACTGAACTTCCACAGCAAACATTTACACACAAGCTATTATAGACAATAGGTTGGTCTAGACTTAAATTCTAGAATATAATCATACCCGGGTATTAAATGAATCATGTAAAACACACAACAAGAGCGAGAGAGATTGAGAGAGATCCATCCCCTCACTACAGACAAAGCACACAGCGGTAACCTAGTCTACATGAAGAGCAGAGATGAAGACGGCCGAGTCATCAGCAGTGTGTATCTTTCCCACTATCTGATTTAATGAACTTCTGGAGCGATAACACATATTTCACACGTAGGACTACAACATAAATTAACGAGGGGGGACACTAAACGCCCATATACTACTTCAATGAATTTAGGCTACTTACCACGTACATGCAAATCCTCGTTTTTAAATGAATCCCAGTACAGAAAAATATCCATAGGCTACCGCTGTTCCTTGGCGTAGACTCAAATGAAAGTGATGTGTGAAACAGCTACCGCCTCACACACACACACACACGCACACACACACGCTCTCTCTCGCTCGCTCCGGCTGCACGATCGAGAGGCGGGTCTTCGTTGTAGAGGGTGGGAGGGCAAGCACCTGCTCAGATGGACACGCCCTTAGAGACACGGCTGCAGACTGACATCGAGGACACAGATTGATAGATCAGATAAGATACACAGCAAATTCTCCAGTGTTAAATCAACACAGAGTGTTACAGTGTCTATATGGTCCAACATTTTCAGTGTTTGATTAGCATATTGCTTAGTGTAAAGCCTTCTTTGTGTGCCTTTCAAGTGAGTTGTAGATTTACCACCCTTGACTGTATTTGTTAGTGACAGAGACATAGCTGTTGAATGCAATTATGTTTAGCGCTGAGGCCTTCACCAAGTGTGATTCCAAGTTAATATTTTATCATAAAAATGTAATTGTTCAGTTAAGGACAATAAGTCCTTATTTTGGGAGCCTAGTTTCGCCCTAATACAGTGGCTCATGGTATACAGGCCACATCAGGCCTGCAAGTTATATTATGCTGGCTTGCAAAGTGATGTATAATTCCTATTGGAATCAAGCCAGAGTGGACATATCCAACGTTTGGACATTTTAGGTCACCCGCACCTGCATTCAGAATGACTTCCAGGCTTGGGGAAACTAAGATATGAGACTACTTAAAGCATATAAACTGAAACAACCATTTCAGTAGCGGGTGCAATAAATCCAAGTAACAGATTGGATTCATTTAGAATTTATTTATTTATATTTGAGTATAATAAGGTTAATGAATCAATAAATGTACATTTAAACACATAGATATTGAAACAAACTATTCTCAAAAATCAACCTGCAACATGGTATAACGGGAAATATGATAATAATGGGTGTGGGTCTGGTTATTAACACCAACACTGGGGTTATTTTAAACTAATGCGTGTTCATTTAACACTTAAATAGTTAATTTAACTCTTGGATAAACACTATAAATGTTACTCTGAAAAACCAACACTAGGTAACAGTGGCCAATTTGATGTGTAGCAACAAAGCCCATTACTGAGAGTCTATGGGCGAATCGCATTGTGAGGAAGAAATCATCAGTATTTTATAATCCTATATTATCATTAGTCATCAGTCGCCACTCTCATTTCTACAAAAACAAAACAAAATGTGTAGGACAAAGAGGCAGGCCCATTGCTTCAAAGGCTATGCTACAGAATTCCAGTGAAAATAAAGTCACTTACATGTAAATATTATCATTATAATCTCCATGCAGTCAGCCACTATATAGGCTAAAAATGTAGAGAGCGATAGGAGGCAGGGAATAATAACGTTTTACAACCCTGTACAGAGCCAACATGTCTGACTTTAATGTGTGCCAGGTATAGAAGGCCCATGTGTGTTCAAGGGTTATTATAACACTGCTGTAATAGCATGGCCAGGCAGTAACTATCTGGTAACACTCACACCCGATACATGTATAACTTATCTCTACGTGCCCTAGGTAAGAGACAGCAAATAGGAAAAGGGCTGTACAGGGCTATACATCAGTTACACTATTAGATTATAGTGATGGACCCTTGGAGAGATTGATGGGTGTTTTATCACAAAACTATTGACAAAACTTACATTTTTGGGGATAAGCAGCATAAGCCGTGTAAAATAAAGGAACGAGCTAATGAATAAATGAAAGGATTTCCACTTGCTGATTCCACCTCATGCACTTCATAACCTGCCTCATCTCTTCAATCTCTCCTGAGATGTCTGCCTCCTCCCTCTCCTCATCTCTCTCTCTCTCTCTCTCTCACACACACACACACACACACACACACACACACACACACACAGATTAGAGCCCCCTACTCTTTGTGAAAACAACAAGTAGCAAACCTCTGAAGGAGTAACTGAGCAGAGGAGAAAAAAGAAAGAGAAAGGGAGAATGTTCAAACACACACATTCAGGGAGAGAGAGAGAGAGAGAGAGAGAGAGAGAGAGAGAGAGAGAAAAGCATATAGGTAGTAGGATCTGCCACAGAATAGGGACAGGAAAATGTGTGTGTGTGTGTTTGTTTGCGTGCGTGCGTGAGTGAGTGTGTGTGTGTGTGGTGTGCCTGCCTGCCTGCAGAGAGTAGCCACAGAGATGATTAATGGTGTAGCTGTGTAGGCAGACACTCTCTATTCCCCTCAGAGAGGTGGGGGTCCAACCTTCTCTACTCCGCTTTGACCTTCTACACACAGGGATCACAGTGTGTTTGTGTGTGTGTGTGTGTACACCCTCCTGTAAGAAGTGTGTAACTGAGGCCATTATACTGTGTAAATCTACAGTGGTAATAATAACATTAATAGTCTTACTGCTGCTGGAGACCCAGTCATTAGCCTACTACGCCCATAAACCCCCTCATAAACCTTTTTTCACACACACACACACACACACACACACACACACACACACACACACACACACACACACACACACACACACACACACACACACACACACACACACACACACTGTATCTTAGCCTACAGCAGGGGAGGAGGATACACGTAATTGATTTGGCCAATGACAGCAAGCACTGTCACAGAAGCTCTCTTTCTCTCACTTTCCAGTCTCTATTTTTCATCACATCATTCAACACTGGCAGCTGCAACATGTTTTGAGAGACACAGAGACAGAGAAAGAGAAAGAGAGAGAGAGAGTAGTGTGACCTTTAGAGAGTGTTGGAAGAGAACAAAAAAGGGATGTAATGTTATATTGTTGAGATGCAGTCCAACTAACCCAGCCAAGAGAGAAATGCCTGAGACATTACTGTAGCCATTACTAAAGACAGACACGCAGCGAGAATGACAGAGCATTGCTTCAGCAATGTAAACATGTGTCCCATACTAATAAAGCCCTTTTGAGTTGAATTGAGTACAGTAGACTACTTTATCACTGACCTCAACCCAGAGTTTCTCAGAGCTTTCACAGTCAGCCCACAGACACCCCTATTAGATCACAAAAAAAATCACAGCCTGCTTGAACGGAGCAATACTCAATCATGAGGCATCAAAGCCAAAGGAACAGAGTAATATTAAGAAATGCTATAGATGGAATGTAGTTTAGAAACCTAAGAAAAACAATGAGGCAACAACAAATTCAATCCCTTTTACTTCCTGAACAAAAAATATCACTTTATAAGTGAATGTGTAAACTTGTTTGTAGAAAACCTAAACAGTATATTATTGGTAGATTCAACCAGGTACAACCCCAAATCCGTAAACACAGGCACCCTCATAGATATCATCCTAACCAACCTGCCCTCCAAATACACCTCTGCTGTCTTCAACCAAGATCTCAGCGATCACTGCCTCATTGCTTGCGTCCGTAATGGGTCTATGGTCAAACGACCACCCCTCATCACTGTCAAACGCTCCCTAAAACATTTCAGCGAGCAGGCCATTCTAATCGACCTGGCCCAGGTATCCTGGAAGGATATTGACCTCATTCCGTCAGTAGAAGATGCCTGGTTATTCTTTAAAAGTGCTTTCCTCACAATCTTAAATAAGCATGCCACATTCAAAACATGTTGCACCAAGAACAGATATAGCCCGTGGTTCACTCCAGACCTGACTGCCCTTGACCAGCACAAAACATCCTGTGGCGTACGGCATTAGCATCGAATAGCCCCGCGATATGCAACTCTTCAGGGAAGTTAGGAACCAATATACACAGGCAGTTATGAAAGCAAAGGCTAGCTTTTTCAAACAGAAATGTGCATCCTGCAGCACTAACTCAAAAAGGTTTTGGGACACTGTAAAGTCCATGGAGAATAAGAGCACCTCCTCCCAGCTGCCCACTGCACCGAGGCTAGGAAACACTGTCACCAACGATAAATAATTGAGAATTTTAATAAGCATTTTTCTACGGCTGGTCATGCTTTCCCCTGCCACAGGCCTGCACCCCCCACAGCAATTTGCCAAGCCTCCCCATTTCTCCTACACCTAAAACCAGTTAGCTGATGTTCTGAAAATGCTTCAAAATCTGGACCCCTACAAATCAGCAGGGCTAGACAATCTGGACCCTCTCTTTCTAAAAGTATCAGCCGAAATTGTTGCAACCCCTATTACTAGCCTGTTTAATCTCTCCTTCGTATCGACTGGGATCCCCAAAGATTGGAAAGCTGCTATGGTCACTCTAGACCCAAACTGCTACAGACCTATTTCCATCCTACCCTGCCTTTCTAAGGTCTTCGAAAGCCAAGTTAACAAACAGATCACCGACCCTTTCGAATCCCACCGTATCTTCTCCGCTATGCAATCTGGTTTCCGAGCTGGTCATGGGTGCACCGCAGCTCAAGGTCTTAAACAATATCATAACCGCCATCGATAAGAGACAATACTGTGCAGCCATATTCATCGACCTGGCCAAGGCTTTCAACTCTGTCAATCACCACAATCTTATCGGCAGACTCAACAGCCTTCGTTTCTAAAATGATTGCCTCGCCTGGTTCACCAACTACTTCTCTGATAGAGTTCAGTGTGTCAAATCGCAGGGCCTGTTGTCCGGACCTCTGGCAGTCTCTATGGGGGTGCCACAGGGTTCAATTCTTGGACCGACTCTTTTCTCTGTAAACACCAATGATGTCACTCTTGCTGCGGGTGATTCCCTGATCCACCTCTACGCAGACGACACCATTCTGTATACTTCTGGCCCTTCTTTGGACAGAGATTCAATGCCATACAACTCTCCTTCCGTGGCATCCAACCGCTCTTAAATGCAAGCAAAACTAAATGCATGCTTTTCAACCGATCGCTGCTTGCACCTGCCCGCCCGTCCAGCATCACTACTATGGACAATTCTGACTTAGAATATGTGGACAACTACAAATACCTAGGTATCTGGTTAGACTGTAAACTCTCCTTCCAGAATCACATTAAGCATCTCCAATCCCAAATTAAATCTAGAATCTGCTTCCTATTTTGCAACAAAGCCTTCTCCACTCATGCTACCAAAGATACCCTTGTAAAACTGACTGTCCTGCCAATCCTTGACCTCGGCGATGTCATTTACAAAATAGCCTCCAACACTCTACTCAGCAAATTAGATGCAGTCTATCACAGTGACATCCGTTTTGTCACTAAAGCATCGTATACTACCCACCACTGTGTCCTGTAGGCTGGCCCTCGCTTCATATTCGTCGCCAAACCCACTGTCTCCAGGTTATCTATAAGTATTTGCTAGGTAAAGCCCAGCCTCATCTCAGCTCACTGGTCACCATAGCATCACCCACCCATATCACGCACTCCAGCAGGTATATTTCACTGGTCACCCCCAAAGCCAATTCTTCCTTTGGCCGCCTTTCCTTCCAGTTCTCTGCTGTCAATGACTGGAACGAATTGCAAAAATCACTGAAGCTGGAGACCCATATCTCCCTCACTGACTTTAAGCACCAGCTGTCAGAGCAGCTCACAGATCACTGCACCTGTACATAGTCCATCTGTAAATAGCCCATCCAACTACCTCATCCCTATACTGTTATTTTTTGTTGTTGTTGCTCCTTTGCACCCCAGTATCTCTACACATCTATCACTCCAGTGTTTAATTGCAAAATTGAAATTATTTTGCCACAATGGCCTAATATTGCATTACCTCATTTGCACACACTGTATATAGACTTTTTCCCTATTGTATTATTGACTGTATGTTTGGTTTTCCATGTGTCACTCTGTGTTGTCTGTTCACACTGCTATGCTTTATCTTGGCCAGGTCGCAGTTGCAAATGACAACTTGTTCTCAACTAGCCTACCTGGTTAAATAAAAAGGTGAAATAAAAAATACAAATATTTGACCTCTCAGCTCACCTATCAAATCAAAAACTTTCAAGCAGACAACAATGACACATGGCTTGATGAAGAATGCAAAAACCTAAGAAAGAAATTGAGAAAAACATAGAGACCCAGAAAAACTGAGCCTATGCCTTCACTGTGGTGAATCACTAAAACAATACAGAAATTATTATTATACATTATAACATTATAAAATCCTAGTACACAAACAACAAATGTGCGGTTAAAATTGGCAAAAAACACAAACATTTATTTCCTCAGGGCTTTGGGGTGAGACAGGGATGCAGCTCTTCAACATACATATCAACGAATTGGCAAGGGCACTAGAACAGTCTGCAGCACACGGCCACACCCTGCTACAATCTGAAGTCAAATCCCTACTGTTTGCTGATGATCTGGTGCTTCTGTCCCCAACCAAGGAGGGCTTATAGCAGCATCTAGATCTTCTACACAGATTCTGTCAGACCTGGTCACTGACAGTAAATCTCAGAAAAACAAAAATAATGGTGATCCAAAAAAGGTCCAGGTGCCAGGACCACAAATACAAATGAAATCTAAACGCTGTTGTCCTAGAGCACACAAAAAACGATACCTACCTCAGCCTAAACATCAGTGCCACAAAGCTGTGAATGATCTGAGAGACAAGGCAAGAAGGGCCTTCTACTCCATCAAAAGGAACATAACATTTGACATTCCAATTAGGATCTGGTTAAAAATACTTGAATCAGTTTTAGAACCCATTGCCCTTTATGGTTGGGAGGTCTGGTGTCCGCTCACCAACCAAGAATTTACAAAATGGGACAAACACCAAATTGAGACCGTGCATGCAGAATTCTACAAAAATATCCTCCGTGTACAACATAAAACAGCAAATAATGCACACAGAGCAGATTTAGGCCGATATCAGCTAATTGTCAAAATCCATAGAAGAGCCGTTAAATTCTACAACCACCTAAAAGGAAGTGAATCCCAAACCTTCCATAACAAAGCAATCACCTACAGAGAAATGAACCCGGAGGAGTCCCCTAAGCAAACTGTTCCTGAGGCTCTGTTCACAAACACAAACACACCCCACAGAGCCCCAGGACAGCAACGCAACTAGACCCAACCAAATCATTAAAAAAAGAGAATTACTTGACACATTGGAAAGAATCAACAAAAAAACTGAGCAAACTAGAATGCTATTTGGCCCTAAACAGAGAGTACACAGTGGCAGAATACCTGACCAATGTAACTGACCCTAAAATGAAGGAAAGCTTTGACTATGTACAGACTCAGTGAACATTGCCTTGCTATTGAGAGCACAAAATGAGGTGGAAACTGAACTGCACTTCCTAACCTCCGGATGAAATTCTAACCATATTAGAGACACATACTGTATTTCCCTCAGATTGCACAGACCCACAAAGAATTCGAAAACGAATCAAATTTTGATAAACTCCCATATCTTTTGGGTGAAATACCACAGTGTGCCATCACAGCAGCAATATTTGTGACTTGTTGCCACAAGAAAAGGGTAGTTAAGAACAAAAACCATTGTAAATACAACCCCACTGTATATAGACATAATACGACATTTGAAATGTCTGTATTCTGTTGGAACCTTTGTGAGTGGAAAGTTTACTGTTCATTATCTATTTCACTTTCTTTGGCAATATAAATATATGTTTCCCATGCAAATAAAGCCAGTTGAAGACTTTGGAGAGAGAGAGAGAGAGAGAGAGAGAGAGAGAGAGAGAGACAGAGAGAGAGAGAGACAGAGAGACAGAGAGACAGAGAGAGAGAGAGAGAGAGAGACAGAGAGACAGAGAGAGAGAGAGAGAGGCAGAGAGACAGAGAGAGAGAGAGAGAGAGAGAGGAGGTAGAGAGAGAGAGCGAGAGAGAGCGAGAGAGAGAGGGAGGTAGAGAGAGAGAGAGAGAAAGAGACAGACAGAGAGAGAGAGAGACAGAGAGAAAGAGACAGAGAGACAGAGTGAGAGAGTGAGAGAGTGAGAGAGAGAGAGAGAAAGAGTGGGGAGAGACAGAGAGAGAGAGAGAGAGAGAGGGGGCGGGGAGACAGAGAGAGAGAGAGAGAGAGAGAGAGAGAGAGAGAGAGGGGGGAGACAGAGAGAGAGAGAGAGAGAGAGAGAGAGAGAAAAACACACACATTTCTTCACACAGGGTCGTGGGGTTAGACAGGGATGCAGCTTAAGCCCCACCCTCTTCAACATATATATCAACGAATTAGCGCGGGCACTAGAAAAGTCTGCAGCACCCGGCCTCACCATACTAGAATCCGAAGTCAAATGTCTGCTGTTTGCTGATGATCTGGTGCTTCTGTCACCAACCAAGGAGGGCCTACAGCAGCACCTAGATCTTATGCACAGATTCTGTCAGACCTGGGCCCTGACAGTAAATCTCAGTAAGACCAAAATAATGGTGTTCTAAAAAAGGTCCAGTCACCAGGACCACAAATACAAATTCCATCTAGACACTGTTGCCCTAGAGCACACAAAAAACTATACATACCTTGGCCTAAACATCAGCGCCACAGGTAACTTCCACAAAGCTGTGAACGATCTGAGAGACAAGGCAAGAAGGGCATTCTATGCCATCAAAAGGAACATACATTTCAACATACCAATTAGGATTTGGCTAAAAATACTTGAATCAGTCATAGAGCCCATTGCCCTTTATGGTTGTGAGGTCTGGGGTCCGCTCACCAACCAAGACTTCACAAAATGGGACAAACACCAAATTGAGACTCTGCATGCAGAATTCTGCAAAAATATCCTCCGTGTACAACGTAGAACACCAAATAAGGCATGCAGAGCAGAATTAGGCCGATACCCACTAATTATCAAAATCCAGAAAAGAGCCGTTAAATTCTATAACCACCTAAAAGGAAGCGATTCCCAAACCTTCCACAACAAAGCCATCACCTACAGAGAGATGAACCTGGAGAAGAGTCCCCTAAGCAAGCTGGTCCTGGGGCTCTGTTCACAAACACAAACACACCCTACAGAGCCCCAGGACAGCAGCACAATTAGACCCAACCAAATCATGAGAAAACAAAAAGATAATTACTTGACACATTGGAAAGAATTAACAAAAAAACAGAGCAAACTAGAATGCTATTCGGCCCTACACAGAGAGTACACAGCGGCAGAATACCTGACCACTGTGACTGACCCAAAATTAAGGAAAGCTTTGACTATGTACAGACTCAGTGAGCATAGCCTTGCTATTGAGAAAGGCCACCGTAGGCAGACATGGCTCTCAAGAGAAGACAGGCTATGTGCTCACTGCCCACAAAATGAGGTGGAAACTGAGCTGCACTTCCTAACCTCCTGCCCAATGTATGACCATATTAGAGAGACATATTTCCCTCAGATTACACAGATCCACAAAGAATTCGAAAACAAATCCAATTTTGATAAACTCCCATATCTACTGGGTGAAATTCCACAGTGTGCCATCACAGCAGCAAGATTTGTGACCTGTTGCTATGAGAAAAGGGCAACCAGTGAAGAACACACACCATTGTAAATACAACCCATATCTATGCTTATTTATTTTATCTTGTGTCCTTTACCATTTGTACATTGTTAAAACACTGTATATATATGACATTTGTAATGTCTTTATTGTTTTGAAACTTCTGTATGTGTGATGTTTACTGTTAATTTTTATTGTTTATTTCACTTTATATATTCACTTTATATATTGTCTACCTCTCTTGCTTTGGCAATGTTAACACATGTTTCCCATGCCAATAAAGCCCTTGAATTGAATTGAATTGAAAAAGAGAGAGAGAGAGAGAGAGAGAGAGAGAGAGAGGGGGAGAGAGACAGAGAGAGAGAGAGAGGTGGGTGGCTGAGTGGGTGGCTGAGTGGGTGGGTGGGTGGGTGGGTGGGTGGGTGGGGGAGAGAAATAGAGGGATAGTTCTTGATATTTTCAACAGTCTTTGTTTCAACTAATGGGTTTAGCTGCTTGTGCTGTTTATCTTAAGCAACACACACACACACTGCCACACACACTGCTGTTAGATGAGCTATAATCCTGTTCATTACCCTTCCCCACACACCCCTGCCCTCCACACACAAACAGCTTACTCCTGGGGGCTAAGGGAGAAAAGGGGGAGGAGCGTGTGTGTGTGTGTGTGTGTGTGTGTGTGTGTGTATGTGTGTTTTCTCTGCTTTTTTGAAGTGTACTGTGTCCTATAGAGAGAGAATTACCTTCCTTTGTTTGTCTGTGCAGCAAATACAGTGGCAATATCACACACACACGCACACATGTACACACACACACACACACACACAAAGATAGAGGGAACGAAGGAGTGTGTGAGCTGAGGACTAGAGAGATAGAAATAAATTAAGTAAGAGTGAGATGAAGAAGAGCGATAGAGAGATGGATCCCTGTACTATGGTCTTATGCAGATAGATTTTTCTGCATGACAACAGCAGTACATTAGAGGGATTCATTCTATCCTTTTCTCTCATTTTCCCTCCTCTCTCCCTTCCCATTCTTCTCTGACTCTCATCTCCTTTCTCCATCCATCTTCCTCCCCTTGTCCTTCCTTCTTCCCTACCCTCCCTACCTCCCCCTCCCTCTTTCCCTCCCCTCTTGTCATCCCCCTCACACATATCCTCCCCTTTTTCCTTCCTTTCACTCTCTCCCACTCCCCCTCCTCTCCCTGCTCCATCCCACCCTCCCTCTCCCTGCTCCATCCCACCCTCCCCCTCCTCTCCCTGCTCCATCCCACCCTCCCTCCTCCTCTCCCTGCTCCATCCCACCCTCCCTCCTCCTCTCCCTGCTCCATCCCACCCTCCCTCCTCCTCTCCCTGCTCCATCCCACCCTCCTCCCTTCTCTCCCTGCTCCATCCGTCCCTCCCTCTCCCTGCTCCATCCCCCTTCCTCTCCCTGATCCATCCCACCCTCCCTCCTCCTCTCCCTGCTCCATCCCACCCTCCCCCTCCTCTCCCTGCTCCATCCCACCCTCCCCTCCTCTCCCTGCTCCATCCCACCCTCCCTCCTCCTCTCCCTGCTCCATCCCACTCTCCCTCCTCCTCTCCCTGCTCCATCCCACCCTCCCTCCTCCTCTCCCTGCTCCATCCCACCCCCCCCCCTCCTCTCCCTGCTCCATCCCACCCTCCCCCCCCCTCCTCTCCCTGCTCCATCCCACCCTCCCTCCTCCTCTCCCTGCTCCATCCCACCCTCCTCCCTCCTCTCCCTGCTCCATCCCACCCTCCCTCCTCCTCTCCCTGCTCCATCCCACCCTCCCTCCTCCTCTCCCTGCTCCATCCCACCCCCCCCTCCTCTCCCTGCTCCATCCCACCCCCCCTCCTCCTCTCCCTGCTCCCTGCTCCATCCCACCCTCCCCCTTCCTCTCCCTGCTCCATCCCACCCTCCCTCCTCCTCTCCCTGCTCCATCCCACCCTCCCCCTCCTCTCCCTGCTCCATCCCACCCTCCCTCCTCCTCTCCCTGCTCCATCCCACCCTCCCTCCTCCTCTCCCTGCTCCATCCCACCCTCCCTCCTCCTCTCCCTGCTCCATCCCACCCTCCCTCCTCCTCTCCCTGCTCCATCCCACCCTCCCTCCTCCTCTCCCTGCTCCATCCCACCCTCCCTCCTCCTCTCCCTGCTCCATCCCACCCTCCCCCTCCTCTCCCTGCTCCATCCCACCCTCCCTCCTCCTCTCCCTGCTCCATCCATCCCACCCTCCCCCTCCTCTTCCTGCTCCATCCCACCCTTTCTCTCTTCCTCTCCCTGAGCCATCCCACCCTTTCTCTCTCCTCCTCCTCTTCTCCAACCCACCTTCCTCCTTTCCAGATGAGGTAGATGTAGAGGAGCAGCTTGTAATGGTCAGGCCAATTAGTGAAATCATTATCATCCCCTACTAAACCACATGATCTCCTATACCTGACCATGGCCAATTACAACCAGGCTCGTTTTGCAGATTATGCAAATTAAGTCAGAAGCGGAAAGAGGTGGTGAGAGATCACACGAGTGTGCGCACACATACACATGCTGCAAAACTGCACACTGACACACGCTGTGTAAGTCTATACTCCTGAGTGTGTTTGTGAGAGTATGTGTGTATATATATGTGTGTGTGTTTGTGTGTGTGTTCAGTGATAACAGTAACCTCCTGCATGCTGTGGCCAGGTGGCAGGCACTCAACAGGCTGAATATTGAAGCAACACGGTGTATCATTTTTATGTGTATCATTGTGTTTTGTATCATTTTTCTGTGTATCATTTTGTTTTGTATCATTTTGCGCACCTCAGTTGGATTGCACTCCCCCATGAAGAACACACACACAGACACACGCACAACATTAACACTGTTCGTAACTGAAAGGGAGATAGACCCCTGCACGCACGAGCACACACACACACACACACACACACACACACACACACACACACACACACACACACACACAGTCAATTCCACCTTGAAATGCTTCATGAACATGCAGATGGTGCAAATAGGACCTGAAGGATCACTGTGTCTGTGTGTGTGCGTGTGTGTGCGTGTGTGTGTGTGTGTGTGTGTGTGTGTGTGCATGGAGTCTATCACCCTGTCAGATATTAACAGTGTTAATGTTAGCCAGTGTATTTTCATTTGGCTAATCCTGCTCCCATCTGCTCCCCGTCACACAATGAGCTGCTGAATTAAAAAGTTACTGCCCTGTGTGTGTGGTGTGTGTGTGTGGTGTGTGGTTTGTGTGTGTGTGAGCACACCAACGAGGAGCTGCCATTATCATCTCAGGCCAAAGATCACACACTCTGTGCCACATGCCATCCCCATTTCACTGAGTCAGTGCGTGTGTGCGTGCATGTATGTGTGTGTGTGTGTGTGTGTGTGTGTGTGAGTGCGTGCGAATGTGTGCGTGTGTGTGTGCGTGCGCGAGCGTGTTCGCGAGCGTGTGTGCTTGCATTTGTGTGTGCACATGCGTTTGTGTGTGTGTGTGTGAGTGAGTTTGTGCGTCTGTGCATTTGTGTGTGTGTGTTTCAAAATGTATTTGTCACATGCTTCGTAAACAACAGGTGTAGACTAACAGTGAAATCCTTACTTACGGACCTGTCCCAACAATGCAGAGAGAAATTAAAAAACAATAGAAAAGCCCCCCACAAGGAATACATTTCCAATGAGTAACCATAACTTGGCTATATACACGGGGTAACAGTACCAAGTCGATCTGGAGGGGTACGAGGTAAATGAGGTAGGGGTAAAATGACTAGGCAGCAGGATAGATAAACAGCAGCAGTGTATGTGATGAGTCAAGAGTCAGTTCAAAGGAGGATCAAATGCAGATAGTCTGGTAGCTGTTTGGTTAAGTTTTTACTGCAGTGGGCTAAATCATGGTCACAAAGACAGATCGTTAGTAGTCTTGAACAAGTCTACTTTGAAGCAAAAGTATACATATCACACACATGGCTATGGGCTTAAAAGAAGAAGACGCCTGTACCATGTCAGATATAGAGTTGAAAAATATTACATTTTGAGTTTGCATCCCAATTATGCATTTTATATACATCACAGAAGACTGAAATAAAACTAAACTGTTTGACATAGAAACTTCATATTTTTGTAGTTTACATTTTTTTTCAAAATTATGATATTATGAAAAATATTAATAGCGTTCCACCATTGAGACCAAAGAGGTTTATTTTGGTCATTGACTGCAGGAAAGGGATAACTATTTAGCAGTCGTATGGCTTGGGGGTAAAAGCTGTTCAGGGTCCAGACTTCGTGCACTGGTACAACTTTCCGTGCAGTAGCAGAGAGAACCGTCTATGGCTTAGGTGGCTGGTGTCTGTCAATTTGTAGGACCGTCCTCTGACACCACCTGGTATAGAGGTCCTGGGTGGCAGGGAGCTTTGCCCCAGTGTTGTGCATGACCGTACGCACTACCCTCTGTAGCGCCTTGCGGTCGGATGCCAAGCAGTTGACATACCAAGTGGTGATGCAGCCAGTCAAGATGCTCTCAATGGTGCAGCTGTAGAACTGTGTGTGTTTTGCATGTGTGTGTGCTAAGTGAAATGACAGTTAATTAACAGCTCGTTAGAGACAGTAGCTCCTTTGATCAATTAGAGCTGTTTGGATGCTTGTTTTCCGGCCCCAAGACGTTACCCAAACACACGTGTTTAGTCATCCCTCTTCTGTGCATCCTTTCCATCTTTGAAGGATAGACAGTGTGAGAATACTTTACGTTATGTTCATCTTGGTGAGAGGTGTCTTGTTCACACATGATTGGGGCGCTGTGTGTGTGTGTTTTCTGTACCCTGTGTAATAAAGCTGTTGTCATGGTCTCCTATATATATATATTTTTTTTTAACCTTTATTTAACTAGCAACAAATTCTTATTTACAATGACGGTGTCACGTTCGTCGTAGTGAGGAGACCAAGGCGCAGAGTGATTGGAATACATTATCCTTTTATTAAAATGAAGAACACAAACTAACAAAAACAACAAAACGAACGTGAAGCTATAAACAACTAGTGCTGACATGCAACTACACATAGACAATAACCCACAAAACCAAAATGGAAAAAAGCAACCTAAATAGGATCCCCAATCAGAGACAACGATAAACAGCTGTCTCTGATTGGGAACCAATTCAGGCCACCATAGACCTACATATACCTAGACATACAATACCCCATAGATATACAAAAAACTCGAGACAAGACAAAAATACACATACCACCCTCGTCACACCCTGACCTAACCAAAATAATAAAGAAAACAAAGATAACTAAGGTCAGGGCGTGACAGTACCCCCCCCCCCCCAAAGGTGTGGACTCCCGGGCGCAAACCTAAACCTATATGGGAGGGTCTGGGTGGGCATCTAACCTTGGTGGCGGCTCTGGTTCTGGACCCCGCCCCCCTTCTTTACCCTGAGTCCGCTCTTGTAGCACTGACCGGGGAGACCCCGTCGTTGGAGACCCCAGCCCGTCGCTGGAGACCCCGGGCCCTGGCCCGTCGTTGGAGACCCCGGGCTGTGGCCCGTCGCTGGAGACCCCGGGCCGTCGCTGGAGACCCCGGGCCGTCGCTGGAGACCCCGGGCCCTGGCCCCTGGCCCGTCGCTGGAGACCCCGGGCCCGTCGCTGGAGACCCCATCAGCTAACACACTCCTCAGGGCGAATGCCATGCATACTACGCCAAACCAACAGCTCTCTCTCTTCACTCTCCTCCAATTTCATCAACAACTCCTCGAATGTCTCACAATCTCCCCTTCATTCACTCTCCTCCAATCTGTCCAATAACTCCGACAATCTCAGACTCACCCCTCAACTTCGCCGACTGCTCCATGTGCCCCCCCCAAACAAAATGTATTGGGGTTTCTGTGGCCTACCTCCCCGACGTCATTGATGTCCTCTCTTACTTCGACCATTCCTCCTGCGCAGTTTCCACCTGCCTCCATGGTAGGCGATCCTCTCCTGCCAAAATCTCCTCCCACGCCCAGGATCCTTTACCGTCCACTATTTCGTCCCAGGTCCATTTTTCCACAAAGCGCCGTTCCTCCCTTTCACGCTGCTTGGTCCTGGTTTGGTGGGTTATTCTGACCAAGGCGCAGCGTGATTGGAATACATTCTCCTTTTATTAAAACGAAGAACACTTAAACAAACTAACAAAACAACAACACGACCGTGACGCTACAAACAACTAGTGCTGACATGCAACTACACAATAACCCACAAAACCAAAATGGAAAATGGCAACCTAAATAGGATCCCCAATCAGAGACAACGATAAACAGCTGTCTCTGATTGGGAACCAATTCAGGCCACCATAGACCGACATATACCTAGACTTACCAAAACCCCATAGATATACAAAAAACTCGAGACAACTAGGGTGAGCAGCCAGTGACTGTCACTGTCACTGTCAGTGAGCAGCAATTGCTTCGTGACATATTGTGTCACTGGTGACATTAACAGCATGATAACCCATTTTTTGTGTGTGTGTGTGTGTGTGTGTGTGTGTGTGTGTGAGAAAAAGGTTTATGGGGGGGTTTATGGGTGTAGTAGGCTTGGTGTCCTTGTAGCTCTCACACATCATGGGAATCCATGCAGGGGTCAAGTCACAGCCACCCAGCTCCTAGAAATGCCACAACAGCTAATAAATATGGCTGACTAACATAAACGTCAACCATTCTGCTTTTTGACCTTATTGACTCATGATAAATTATCTGGTGTGTGTGTGTGTGTGTGTAAGAGAGAGAGTCTGCACAGTCAAACCACCACTGGGGTACAGTCTGTAAAGGTCACATAGAGCTCTATCCTATTGGGGCCACTTCTCTCTTCTCCCTCTCTCTCTCTCCTCCTTTTTACCTCTCCCTATCTCCCCGTCCATCACTCCCCCTCTCTGCTGTTGCCAAATAATCATTGTAGAGCCTTAGTAGATGTGGCTGACACACTGTCTCCACAGCAACCACACTTAGACCAGGAGGGGGCCTGGGAGCCCATTCACTCTGTAGACAAGGAGAGAAACACACACACGCACGCACACACAGAGACACACACACACCACACACACACACACACATGCACACTCACACGATGACAAAGCATCACATAATCACTTTGGTTCAATAATTTATGAAAGCAGATGTATAATTCAATAACCAGCATGAAATATTCAGGAAGTAAAGAGCATTGTTTAATCAAACTCTGCCCTCCCTCCCTCCCTCTCTCTCTGTCACTCTTTCTTTCTTTCTCCCGCCTAACTCTCTTTTTCACTCACCCCCCTTCCTCCCTAGGCTCTAATACCATATTGGTAGTGTACACCAGTCTCCCTGTGTGTGTGTACAACTGCACCTCCACTCTCCATAACCTCCCCATCAGACCATGCAATTAATTGGCTGGAGAAAAAAACAAGCTTCACCTGCTGAGCCAATGACAGACAGCACAACCTGCAGGAAGCACAGGTATCACCTTACTGTATCTCCACACAGCACTCCAGTTACACAGTTAAACACAGCTCAACACAGTCAAACAGTTAAATTACAGTTGAACTCAGCAAACCACACAGCACTCTGGTTTGTTGCTACACACCTATAGTTAGCACAATCCACCCCCCTACCCCTCACTCCTTGTGTGTGTGTGTGTGTGTGTGTGTGTGTGTGTGTGTGTGTGTGTGTGTGTGTGTGTGTGTGTGTGTGTGTGTGTGTGTGTGTGTGTGTGTGTGTGTGTGTGTGTGTGTGTGTGTGTGTGTGTGTAGAGATCCTCCAGGAAAGGTGGGGAGGAGGCGCAGGACATACTGCTCACCTCAGACCAGGCCCTAATCCCGAGACTCAAGAGGAGAAAGAGACAGCGCAAGAGAGGCCAACGTGTGGACACCCTGGCTAAACTATGTTGGCTAGTAGATAAACCTACATTCTATTGGCAAACATACAATCACTGGAGAATAACTGGATGAGCTCCATTCGAGACTATCCTATCAACGGGACCTGAAGAACAGTAATATCCTATGTTTCTCAGTCGGGGCTGAACAAGGACAGGGATAATTTACATCTAGATGGTTTGTCTCTGTATCAAATCAAATTTATTTATATAGCCCTTCGTACATCAGCTGATATCTCAAAGTGCTGTACAGAAACCCAGCCTAAAACCCCAAACAGCAAGCAATGCAGGTGTAGAAGCACGGTGGCTAGGAAAAACTCCCTAGAAAGGCCAAAACCTAGGAAGAAACCTAGAGAGGAACCAGGCTATGTGGGGTGGCCAGTCCTCTTCTGGCTGTGCCGGGTGGAGATTATAACAGAACATGGCCAAGATGTTCAAATGTTCATAAATGACCAGCATGGTCGAATAATAATAAGGCAGAACAGTTGAAACTGGAGCAGCAGCACGGCCAGGTGGACTGGGGACAGCAAGGAGTCATCATGTCAGGTAGTCCTGGGGCATGGTTCTAGGGCTCAGGTCCTCCGAGAGAGAGAAAGAAAGAGAGAAAGAGAGAATTAGAGAGAGCACATGTGGGGTGGCCAGTCCTCTTCTGGCTGTGCCGGGTGGAGATTATAACAGAACATGGCCAAGATGTTCAAATGTTCATAAATGACCAGCATGGTCGAATAATAATAAGGCAGAACAGTTGAAACTGGAGCAGCAGCACGGCCAGGTGGACTGGGGACAGCAAGGAGTCATCATGACAGGTAGTCCTGGGGCATGGTCCTAGGGCTCAGGTCCTCCGAGAGAGAGAAAGAAAGAGAGAAAGAGAGAATTAGAGAAAGCACACTTAAATTCACACAGGACACCGAATAGGACAGGAGAAGTACTCCAGATATAACAAACTGACCCTAGCCCCCCGACACATAAACTACTGCAGCATAAATACTGGAGGCTGAGACAGGAGGGGTCAGGAGACACTGTGGCCCCATCCAAGGACACCCCCGGACAGGGCCAAATAGGAAGGATATAACCCCACCCACTTTGCCAAAGCACAGCCCCCACACCACTAGAGGGATATCTTCAACCACCAACTTACCATCCTGAGACAAGGCCGAGTATAGCCCACAAAGATCTCCGCCATGGCACAACCCAAGGGGGGGCGCCAACCCAGAAAGGATGACCACATCAGTGAATCAACCCATTCAGGTGACGCACCCCTTCCAGGGACGGCATGAGAGGGCCCCAGTAAGCAAGTGACTCAGCCCCTGTAATAGGGTTAGAGGCAGAGAATCCCAGTGGAAAGAGGGGAACCGGCCAGGCAGAGACAGCAAGGGTGGTTCGTTGCTCCAGAGCCTTTCCGTTCACCTTCCAACTCCTGGGCCAGACTACACTCAATCATATAACCCACTGAAGAGATGAGTCTTTAGTAAAGACTTAAAGGTTGAGACCGAGTTTGCGTCTCTGACATGGGTAGGCAGACCGTTCCATAAAAATGGAGCTCTATAGGAGAAAGCCCTGCCTCCAGCTGTTTGCTTAGAAATTCTAGGGACAATTAGAAGGCCTGCGTCTTGTGACCGTAGCGTACGTGTAGGTATGTACGGCAGGACCAAATCAGAGAGATAGGTAGGAGCAAGCCCATGTAATGCTTTGTAGGTTAGCAGTAAAACCTTGAAATCAGCCTTGCTTTGACAGGAAGCCAGTGTAGGGAGGCTAGCACTGGAGTAATATGATCAAATGTTTTGGTTCTAGTCAGGATTCTAGCAGCCGTATTTAGCACTAACTGAAGTTTATTTAGTGCTTTATCCGGGTAGCCGGAAAGTAGAGCATTGCAGTAGTCTAACCTAGAAGTGACAAAAGCATGGATTAATTTTTCTGCATCATTTTTGGATAGAAAGTTTCTGATTTTTGCAATGTTACGTAGATGGAAAAAAGCTGTCCTTGAAATGGTCTTGATATGTTCTTCAAAAGAGAGATCAGGGTCCAGAGTAACGCCAAGGTCCTTCACAGTTTTATTTGAGACAACTGTACAACCATTAAGATTAATTGTCAGATTCAACAGAAGACACAGGGCACAACGGCAGCTTCGGGTAGGCTTAAGGGTGTAGGGGAGGGGTCACATTGTTAACAGCTGATGCGCGATCTTTAATATTAAGGAAGTCTTGAGGTTCTGCTCACCTCAGCTTGCCAATTATCATGGATTGCAAAGGGAAACCCAGCCACGAGCTGCCCACTGACGCAAACCTACAAGATGAGCTAAATGCCTTATATGCTCTCTTTAAGGCAAGCAACACTTGAACCATGCATGAGAGCACAGCTGTTCTGGATGACTGTGTGGTCATGCTCTCGGTAGCTGATGTGAGTAAGACCTTTAAACAGGTTAACATTCAAGGCTGCAGGGGGAGATGGATTACCAGGATGCATACTCAGAGCATGTGCTGACCAGCTGGCAAGTGTCTTCACTGACATTTTCAACCTCTCCCTGACCCAGTCTGTAAAACCTACATGTTTCAAGCAGACCACCATAGTCCCTGTGCCCAAGAACACCAAGGTAACCTGTCTAAATTACTATCACCCCAAAGCCCTCACATCTGTAGCCGTGAAATGATCATGACTCACAACACCATCATCCATCATCCTAGAAAAAGCCTAAGGCTCATTGCTTAAAACAGATTTTTTGATGCTGGTTGTATTAATTTGGGATCTATCGCATCCCGCAACTGTCCCAGACTATGTTTGGAATATTTATTTCTCGCACAGAATAGGTCAAATGTTGTACTATGGGGGATAGTAGATTGACAAAGGTTAGTGCTTTTGCTGTTCATTAGGCCTACTCATCTTGTTGGCTGACAAAATGTAAATGTGAACATTTCTTCCAATATCTTCCTTGGAATTAAATAAGGATGCATGCATTTGTGGCCTGTGGGAAAGACCCGATCACATGACGGTGAGCCATGTGAGTGAGAGGGGCTTCGGCACACAGCCGGGAGAAGGGAATACTCATTTTCAGCCCAAGGGCACAATGGCCACTGGCCACAAAAGACATGGATTTTTTGGGGGGGCCTTACGGTCACACAAAGGGAATGCAGCTGGGACATTCGAGGAATTATCGAGTGCTTGTCAAATTTGGTGAATGAGAGACTGATGAAGTGTGTACAGCCTGCGCAAAAAAACAAAGCAGAGCTCATGCCCTTAATGCAAATATTTTTCAAATCATCATTAGAGTCACGTCATGTAGCCTTAGAATGTATTAAAAAAATGAAACATATAGCCCAACATTTGTATCACAACTAAAGTAACATAAATAACTCTAAATTAAGCACATAGTATAAGGACACAAGGCCAGATGCAAATGCAGACACAGGAAGAAGATGGTTGAGCTCCGATATTTATTAATCCAAGGGGTAGGCAAAAGGTAGGTCGGGGACGGAGGAGAGATCATAAACCGAGTCAGAGTTCAAAACAGTGCCAGATGAAGGGCAGTCTCGGGGTCAGGCCAGGTAGGGGTTCAATAACCAGATCTGAGTCCAAACAGCACAAGGGGATAGACAGAACAAGCAGAGTGATCAGGCAGGTGGGTTCGGAGTCAGGACAGGCAAGGGTTGAAAACCAGGAGGACTAGAACCAAAAGAGACGGGAAAAATAGGAGCAAGGAAAACTGCTGGTTGACTTGGCAAACAAGACGAACTGGCACAGAGAGACAGGAAATAGGGATATATACACCGGGGATACTAAGCGACACCTGGAGGGGTTGGAGACCAATACAAGGACAGGTGAAACACGTCAGGGTGTGACACATAGGTCAGCTATCATAAGGTACTCTACCTCAGGCGAGCAATACCTCGAGACTTTGTCACGACTTCCGCCGAAGTTGGCTCCTCCGCCTGTTCGGGTGGTGCTCGGCGGTCGTCGTCACCGTCCTACTAGCCACTACCGATCCCTTTTTCGTTTGTCTGTTGGTTTTGACTTATTAGTTTCACCTGTGTGTATTTTAGTTTAATTAGTGTCCTTATATATAGTAGGTTGTCCCGCCCTTGTTTTGTGCGGGATTGTTTTTGTTACTCTGTTGTATGGTGGTTTTTTCGTGTGGTTATTCTCCGGACTATTTTGGTTCTGTGTTTGGGTTGGTCTATTGTATGCGCCCTGTGTGTTGGCGTGACCGTTTTTGTGTGCCGGAGAATAAATTGACAATCTACTGAACCCTGCTCTCTGCGCCTGATTCCACCCACCACTCCTAGTAAATCGTGACAGACTTCTTGAACATTAGAAAACAACAGTTTTCAGCGGTGCTAACAATATTGCAAAAGGGTTTTCTAATGATCAATTAGACTTTTAAAATTATAAACTTGGGTTGGCTGGGGCGGCAGGGTAGCCTAGTGGTTAGAGCGTTGGACTAGTAACCGGAAGGTTACTGAAAAGGTACAATTCTGTCGCTCTGCCCCTGAACAGGGTTAACTGCCACTAGGCTACCCTGCCGCCCCAGCTAACTCACGTTTATCATTGAAAATAAGAATTTGTTCTTAACTGACTTGCCTAGTTAAATAAAGGTAAAAATAACATGCCATTGAAACAAAGGAGTGCTTAGAATTATGGGGGTTTGAACTTTCAACCTTCCGGTTACTAGTCTAACACTCTAACCACTAGGCTACCCTGCTGCCATAAGTAAAGAAGAAAATGCTCACCCAGAAGCAGTGCTCCTAGTGGCCTGGGACTTTAATGCAGGCAAACTAAAATCAGTTAACCTAAATTATTACCAGCATGTCACATGTGCACCCAGAGAAAAACAAATCCTAGACCACCTTTACTCCACACACAAAGATGCATACTAAGCTCTCCCCCGCCCTTCAGATGACGCAGATGCTACACTACAGGACTGTTTTGCTAGCACAGACTGGAATATGTTCCGGGATTCATTCAATGGCATTGAGGAGTACACCACCTCAGTCATTGGCTTCATCAATAAGTGCATTGACGACGTCATCCCCACAGTGACCGTACGTACCTATCCCAACCAGAAGCCATGGATTACAGGCAACATCCGCATCGAGCTAAAGGTTAGAGCTGCCGCTTTCAAAGAGCGGGACACTAATCCAGATGCTTATAAGAATTCCCTCTATGCCCTCAGACGAACCATTGCCCAGTGACGAGAGCCTGCCAGACGAGCAAAATGCCTTTTATGCTCGCTTTGAGGCAAGCAATACTGAAGCATGCACGAGAGCACCAGCTGTTCTGGACTGTGTGATAACGCTCTTGGTATCTGATGTGATCAAAACCTTTAAACCGGTCAACATTCACAAAGTCGCCAGGCAAAACGCATTACCAGGACATGTACCCAAAGCATGCGCGTACAAACTGTAAAGTGTCCTCACTGACATTTTCAACCTCTCCCTGACTGAGTCTGTAATACCAACATGTTTCAAGTAGACCACCATAGTCCCTGTGCCCAAGGAAGCGAAGGTAACCTGCCTAAATGATTACCGCCCCTTGGCACTCAAGTCGGTAGCCATGAAGTGCTTTGAAAGGCTGGTCAAGGCTCACATCAACTGCATCCTCCCGGACTCCCTAGACCCACTCCAATTCGCATACCTCCCCAACAGATCCACAGATGACGCAATCTCAATCGCACTCCACACTGCCCTTTCTCAACTGGACAAAAGGAACATCTATGTGAGAATTCTGTTCATTGACTACAGCTCAGCGTTCAATACCATAGTGCCCACGAAGCTCATCACTAAGCTAAGAACTCTGGGACTAAACACCTCCCTCTGCAACTGGATCCTGGACTTCCTGAAGGGCCGCCCCCATGTTGTAAGAGTAGGCAACAACACGTCTGCCATGCTGATCCTTAACACTGGGGCCCCTCAGGGTGTGTACTAAGTCCCCTCCTGTATTCCCTGTTCACCCATCATTAAGTTTGCTGACGACACAACAGTGGTAGGCCTGATCACCGACAACAATGAGACGCCCTATAGGGAGGAGGTCAGAGAACTGGCAGTGTGGTTCCAGGACAACAACCTCTCCCTCAATGTGAGCAAGACAAAGGATCTGATTGTGGACTACAGGAAAAGGCGGGACAAACAGGCCCCCCATTAACATCGACGTGTCTGTAGTGGAGCAGGTCGAGAGTTTCAAGTTCCTTGGTGTCCACATCACCACCGAACTATCATGGTCCAAACATACCAAGACAGTCATGAAGAGGGCACGACAAAACCTTTTCCCCCTCAGGAGACCTCAAAAAGTTCTACAGCTGCACCATCGAGAGCATCCTGACCGGTTGCATCACCACCTGGTATGGCTCCTCAACAGCTTCTACCCCCAAGTCATAAGATTAATAAAATCGCCACCGGACAATTTACATTGACTCCCCCTTTTGTATATTGCTGCTATGCATAGTAACTTCACCCCCACCTACATGTACAAATTACCTCAACTAATCTGTACCCCCGCACACTGACTCAGTACTAGTGCCCCCTGTATATAGTCTCGTTATAGTTATTCTTATTGTCTTACTTTTTATTATTACTTTTTATTTTAGTCTACTTGGTAAATATTTTCTTAAGTAAGCATTTCACTGTGAAGTCTACACCTGTATTCGGCGCATGTGTCAAATAAAGTTTGATTTGATTTGTCCTGATTAAAGAAACAATTTAAACGGTCCTTCTTTAGACTAGTTGAGTATCTTGAGCATCAGCATTTGTGGGTTCGATTACAGATACAAAATGTCCAGAAACAAAGAACTTTCTTCTGAAACTCATCAGTCTATTCTTGTTCTGAGAAATGAAGGTTATTCCATGCGAGAAATTGCCAAGAAACTGAAGATCTCATACAACGCTCATACAAACTCTTTAAGACCTGGTAATCTTTTCTATCAATAGCAGTCAATTAATAATCGTCACCTTATTCAGTCTCTTCTGAACGTTGTAAAATTCTTGGTTCTTCACGAACCCTGGCTAACAAGTTGAATCAGCAATACACAATTTGGCTGAATTATTTATTTACTAAATACCTAAATAATCACACAGAATTACATATACACAGGATGGATCATACATAAATATTTACTCTGAGCTGCGCTTCGATAGATTGGTCGTAGATTGAAGGCTGGGTTGCCCAGCAGAGATCTCTCTTGTCCTTTGAAGAATATGTCTTGTGGTAGAACGAATACGTTGTAGTATCGTCGTCGTGTGGTAGAATGGATACGCTGTAGTACCCTGTCTTTCTGAAGAAATTGTCCGTCCTTTCCTAACCCTTGGACACGTTAAAACGTATTGCAGAGATCTCGCCCCCAGTGTGGTCTAGCATTCAATATTATTACTGGGCAGCTAATATAGGAATCATTCTATATTGGATGACAGAATTCCTTGATGTTGCAGGCCCGAAATGGTTGACCTTAGAGATTTAATCCCGTGGCCCCAACTCCTTAGCTGCCACACTCTGCTCAAAACTCATATTAACTGAGCCTGTTTCCAAATACACTAAAACCCCTATTGTGAAACATTCTCAAAAAAATCTAGAAACAGTTCAGGTGATCGTCTGCTCTCAGTGAATTTTCAACTTCTGCCTTCGTTATTACCGAACCATACCTTGTCTCCATCATTATTAGACAGGGCGTTTCATATCTGGTCTGGAAAAGCGATCTCCTCACTGAACGACTTGCACATGTATATGGATTTTTCATCTTTTGAGCAGTTCAATATCCCTAGATCCCATGTCTTTAGGTACCTGCAACTGCATGGTTTTGTATCTTCATGCTCTAGTCACTTCCCATCATGCCCACCTTCCAGACTATGTTTTAAAGTGAATCCTTATATCAAAGGGGGCATAGGTCTATACGTTATTAAACTTGCACAATTTGGAATCCCTGGACTCTCTTAAGAACCGATGGGAAGATGATTTTGGTGAACAACTTTCAGATGAAATTTGAGTATGCTTCAGAGAATACATTCTTCATGCATATGTCTAAGACATGCTGTAATTCAATTTAAAATAGTTCATCGACTGAATTAGTCAAAGGCAAAATTATCCAAAATTAGACCATAAATACGTATGGAAGCAGGCTCCTGCTACTTTACTGTACATGTTTTGGACATTCCTGAAATTGACAGATTTCTGGATGTCAATTTTTCAGACATTATCTAAGATACTGGAGCGACCTGTAAAACCTTCTGCCTTTATTGCATTATTGGGAGTGGCACCACAGGAAGCCCCTCTAAACAGTTATATGGGCATCATGCTGGCATATACTACTCTTCTAGCTAGACTTCTCATACTATTTAAATGGAAGGATCGGTTTCCTCCTACTTTTAGCAATTGGATAAAGGAAGTTATGCAACATCTAATGCTAGAGAAAATGCGCTACTCCGTTAGGGCATCTGCAATTACATTTTATAATATCTGGCAACCTTCCCTATCCTTTGTAGAAGACATAGACCCAGCTAATTTAATTTATTGATTGTATCCCAATGTAATCAAGGTTTGAAATGATCATTTTTTGAGCAAATACTATATCTGTTTGCGGTCAATATGCAGTGTACAAATTATGTTCCTGCCCCCTGATCTTCTGCTCAAGGAAAAATCGGCCCACGGCTGAGTGTAATTGGAGACCCTTGAGGTAAGGGTTATGGTTTGGGATAGGGTTAAAACAAAACATGTATAAACGAGTGCCTATCACTGGGATTGAACACGCGATTCTCGGAGCCGCAGCTCACAGCTTATGCCCGTCCACCATCCCTGTCCACAACGCCCTAGCAAACCGCCTGATAATAGGGCTCCCCGTTGCCCCTAGTGGATAGTTTTTAAGTCATCTCCAGAAGTCCTGGGTACCTGCACATACGTCGAATCTCGCCTTGGATCCTGAGAGACCTGGCTGCTAGCAGAGGGTATTTTCTCAAAACATCTAGAGAATCTCTTGTAGTGAGAATTTTCTTAGACTTTCTATCCATCTCTCCCTCTCTATCTGTCTATCCCACTCTCTCCTCCTCTTCTCGCTCTCTTTCTCTCCTTCTCTCTTTCCCCCCTTCTCTACCATCTGTACATCTGTCTGTCCAAACGTGTGAGCAGAGCCACAGTCAAACTGAACATGAAATTAGCCTACTGTGTGTGTGAGTGTGTGTGTGTGTGTGCGTATGTGTGTCTTTGGCCCTGCTCTGTTTGTCCAGATGGTGTATCACTGCGGAGCCAATGGCCATATCACTCTCTGTCTTTTTATAATTATCTCTTTTTATTTCTCTGCCTCTCCCTGTCTCACCTTGTCAGCCATTTTGTCTCACCCTGTCCTGACCACCATTCACTGTGCAGACTGGAAACACAAGAGTCACTACTATATAATGTGTCACATCAACAACGCTCCCCAAGTGGCTTTTGAACTTAACTCAGCACCCTGACCACTGACCCCTAACCTTTGACCTGAGCCTGTGACCTCTGAACTGGGCTCTATTACTGCTCTCCCTCTGTCCCTGGAGAGACATTAATCACTTCACTTTCGGAGAGTCAGAGGAAGAAAGAGAGAAAGGGAGGAGAGAAATTGATGACAATGTCAGACCTCCTCTCCTAAACAGGGTAAAATAACACATAGAAACTCCTACACCACCAAATACTAGTTTGCTCATGGCCACATTTATCCACAGTTTTGCTTTTCTAGCTCTATTTCCTAGAACTCAATCAACGTCTATTTGTGTACAGCCAAGCATATTCGGACAAACAGTTTGACAGACAGTCAGTCTAACCTGGGTTGGCCCTGATCTATTATTGACAGTGAACACAATGTGCCAGTCAGTCATTCTTCTAAGTTCATTCTCTGACTTCAGTTATTACCTAGGGGGGGGGTCTCATCCAACACGCTACTCTCAATTAATCAGCCTGCAGAACAGATGTCAGGGACAATGAAAGATATAGAAAGATCTGGAAGCCTCGGGGAGGGGTGGCTAGGGGAGAAGGGATGAGGAGGAGGAAGGAAATATGGGGGAGGGTGGTTGGTGGGAGAAGGCGTGTGGGATGGAGTGATGGGGAAGGAAGGAAAGAGAGGAGGGGGAGTGAAAAAGAGACAGTTGGTTTGATGTAACTGTCAGGGTCTGTTGTGTGTACTGTATAGGTGTAGAGTGCCTGATGAGGGTGGGGCCTGTATATGGAGGGAGTCTTGTACACCAACCTGGTCTCAGAGCATTTTGTATTATTCTGTATGTAAACCAAGACTCTACATTTAGTATGATATGTTACATTTCGTATGGTGTGTATTATGTTGTGGATGTCCACCACCCACGTGATATGTTATGAATTACAATTAGTATGATATATTATGAATTTGCTAATGTTAGCTAGGCTTAGGGTTAAGGGGTTAGGGTTAAGTTTAGGGGTTAGGTTAAAGGGTTAAGATTAGGGTTAGGGGAAGGGTTAGATAAAAGGGTTAAGGTTAAGAGAAGGGTTAGCTAACATGCTAAGTAGTTGCAAAGTAGCTCAAAAGAAGTTGTCACGTCCTGGTCTTAGTATTTTGTGTTTTCTTTAATTATTTGGTCAGGCCAGGGTGTGACATGGGTTTATTTTGTGGTGTGTTTGTGTATTGGGGTTTTTCGTAGGTTTTGGGATTGTGGCTTAGTGGGGTGTTCTAGCAAAGTCTATGGTTGCCTGAGGCGGTTCTCAATCAGAGGCAGGTGATTCTCGTTGTCTCTGATTGGGAACCATATTTAGGCAGCCATATTCTTTGAGTGTTTCGTGGGTAATTGTTCCTGTCTCAGTGTTTTGTATTCACCAGATAGGCTGTATAGGTTTTCACGTTCCGGTTGTTGTTTTGTATTATTCGTATTCATATTCATATTCATTAAAGATGTATATTATCAACCACGCTGCATTTTGGTCCGACTCTCCTTCAACGGAAGAAAGCCGTAACAGAAGTAAGTAGATGAAAAGTTGCTAAAATGCTAAAGTTGTTCATAATGAGATTCCAACTCACAACCTAACATATCACACTAAATGGAGTGTGTCAGATTTATGTACAGAATAATACAAAAAGCTCTGAGATCAGATTGTGTACACATGCACGCATAGACGTACACACACAGACGCAAATACACACCCCCGGCCCATTTCCGCTGGGGGTGCTAGCCTGACCTAGGAGCTAGCAGCTAATCATTAATGAAGAAGGGAAGAATGGAGGAGAGAAATAAACCACCCAGTTATTATAGTTTTTATTAATCGCGTACAGGTATTTTTTGGAACAATGCTGTCGATTTTCAAAACAGAGTCCACAAGACACAGAACTCAGTGGCCTTTTGCAAAACATAAATACATTCATCGATACTATATTATACCGTCAAAATTGCAAATAATGGGCCTCCCGGGTGACAATTCGCTGATGACATTTGTATTTTAAGTTTTGCAAAAGGTGGTTTAAGATATGCAAGTCATGTACAAAGGCAAAGAAATGATCAGAAGTTCTGTGAATGTATTTGAGCATTTGATCATTACTGTTCTGCTATAGATACGTTTCAACACGGATCCAAAAATGGCTTGTATGAGAAAAATCCACTACACCTACATGCTCCATAAACATGGTCTGAGCCCTACAGCATACCATAATGAAATGGCTTATCTCTTCAGCTGCTCCACACCTGCTACAGCTCTGTGTGTGTGTGTGTGTGTGTGTGTGTGTCAGGAAAACAAACACTGAACATTTTTCCTTTGCTACACCGAAGAGAGAGGATTGAAAACCTGCCAAGACGAACTGTGATAGTGTCAAACAGATGAATACCATTCTTGACAGCTTTCTGCTGAGAGAGAATCATGTCTTATTCAGTACAGCAGACGTACACATTTCATAGGTTACGGATAAGCAGTGGTGGAAAAAGTTCCCAATTGTCATACTTGAGTAAAAGTATAGATACCTTAATAATAGAAAGTTACTCAAGTAAAAGTGAGTCAGCCAGTAAAATACTACTTGAGTAAAAAGGTCTAAAAGTACTAAAAAATTTTTTTTTACCTTTATTTTTCTAGGCAAGTCAGTTAAGAACAAGTTCTTATTTTCAATGACGGCCTAGGAACAGTGGGTTAACTGCCTGTTCAAGGGCAGAACGACAGATTTTGTACCTTGTCAGCTCGGGGATTTGAACTTGCAACCTTTCGGTTACTAGTCCAATGCTCTAACCACTAGGCTATACTTAAGTATCAAAAATAAATGCAATTGCTCAAATATACTTAAGTATCAAAAGTAAAATAATAAATAATTTAAAATTCCTTAAATGAAGCAAAGCAGATGTAACCATTTTCTTGTTTAAAAATTGTATGGATAGCCAGGGGCACAATCCAACACTCAGACATTATTTACAAAATATAAATGTGTGTTGAGTAAGTCTGCCAGGCCAGCGGCAGTAGAGATGAAAACTTGTTCTCTTACTAAGTTATTGAATTTGAATTGAATTTTTGGAACATTTTAGTCATTTAGCAGACACTCTTATCCAGAACGACTACAGGAGCCATTAACTGTCTTGCTCAAGGGCACATTGGCAGATTTTTCACGTAGTCAGCTTGGGGATTCTAACCAGCGACCTTTCAGTTACTGGCCCAAAGCTCTTAACCGCTAGTTTACCTACCGCCCTAATGAAGTCTAACAACAAACTAAGTCTTGCTACGGTTCCAATGTGTAGTCTCAGTGCAGATTGTGGACTGCTTTCTAAAGTACATAACATGCTGTCCATATTCAGTGAGGGTACAAAACATTAGGAACATAAGAACACCTTCCCAATATTGAGTTGATTGTTGACTTCAGGAAGCAGAGGTGGGAACATGCCCCAATCCACATCAACAGGACTGCAGTGGAGAGAGTCAGTGGTTTTAAGTTCCTCGGTGGACACAGAGGACTTTACATGGACCAATAACACCACCACTCTTGTCAAGAGAATGCAATAGCGTCTCCACATCCTATGGCGGATGAAGAAATTCAGCATGTCCCCCCCGGGTCCCCCGGGCCCGTCCAAATACTGCCGCTACGCCATCGAAGCGTCCTAACTGGTTGCATTACGTCTGGTTGTGGAATTGCTCAGTCCATGAACGCAAGGTCCTCCGGCAGGTATGTGAAGACACACCCCAGCCCCGAGCCGTTCACTCTCTCACCATCAGGTAGACGGTATCTGAGTATGAGGTCTGATAGAAACTATCTCTGAGCCTGTTGGTATCTACAAGCCATCAAACTGCTGAACACTTGAACTGGACTGACCACCTGCTCTGATTCTCCACAACTTAGCACACATTCACTCACTCACACACCCTCATAAACATACACACACACACACACACACACACATACATTCATGCTACACACACATTACAACTGCTGCTAGCAGACTCTTATAATGATTGCTAAATATTGCACAATTTAAACACTTGCCCCCCAATCCCCCATTCCCCAAAACACATGTAAATATTGTAAATTGTGTATCTATAAATTGTGCCTTCCTTAAAATGTTTATTCTATTCTACCGAGCCATTTACTTTGTTCGTATTCTTATCCTTTTTTATTTCTAATTGTTGTTGCATTGTTGAGAAGGAACCTGCAAGTCAGCATTTCATGTGTATCCTGTACATGTGACTCATAACACTTTAAATGTTTCAGTATCAATAAACCGGTTTTCTCTGGTTGTGATGGACCACATGTGCCTTCTGCTAGCCAGACACGGTCTGATATCTCAGTTCACTCTGAACCAGGCAGAAAGCCAAGTTTCAAGTTCAGTGGAAGCCACTCCTACTGCTCAGAACAAACAGGGAAACTAAACATATTTCTGAGACTCTGCTGCTTAGTCTGTTAGTCTGTGTATCAACATGGCAGAAGCAACTTTAGAAGATAAGGATTTGATTACCTGTTCAATCTGTCTGGACCTACTGAAGGATCCAGTGACTACTGCCTGTGGACACAGTTACTGTATGGGCTGTATTAAGGACTGCTGGGATCAGGATGATCTGAAAGGTGTCTACAGCTGTCCCCTGTGCAGACAGACCTTCACCCCAAGACCTGTTCTGAGGAAAAATCCTCTACTGAATTAGTGGAGAAACTGAAGACAGGACTCCAACCTGCTCCTCCTAATCTCTGATAAGATGGACCTTTAGGTGTGGGGTGACATCTGCACTGGGAGAAAACTCATAGCTGTCAAGTCCTGTCTGCTGTGTCCAGCCTCTTACTGTGAGTCTCACCTGAAACTTCATAATGACCTCAACCCGGGAAAAAAACATGAAGCCACTGGACAACTACAGAAGATCTGCTCTCATCACAATAAATTGCTGGAGGTTTACTGCTGTACCGATCAACACTGTATCTGTCTGCTGTGTGTGATGGATGAACATAAAGGCCATGATACAGTGTCTGTTGTAGCTGAAAGGACTGAGAAACAGGTAAGGATTGGAACAGTTAAATATCATACATCTACATATAAACAGTTGCTCATCTCTTTTACTCTAGCATCGAGACCAGTGACTGAGAATAGTGTAATACGAAGAGTAGAGAGACTCACACGTACACGTTTTGTTTACGCAACCTGTTGCTAACTCTTTGCTACCTCATGTTCCATCTGGTTAATATTACATTTACATTATTATTATTAGGTTTACATATAAAACAGAGAATGATAGGTTAAATTTGAAAAGAGGTCATCCAATCAGTGTAAAGCCCAACCCATTTGAGCTGAGAATGGAGTGTTTTCTGTCTGTTCAGTAATATCACCAATTGTACAGAAAAGCCAGATTTCTCACATAAAGAAGAAACTCCAATGGCAAGGCAATGGGAGGAGATGGAGCAAGATGAAACAGTGACAACATTCAGATACTACCTTGTCAGATGCACAGCAGCCTGTCTGATAGCAATTGAATCATCCTATGGGTATGATACATTTCTTTGCAGAAGCAGTTGGAGGAGAATCAGCAGAAATCTGAGCTGAAAACCCAGGATAGAGAGAAGGAAATGCAGAAGCTGAGACAGGCTGTGGTCTCTCTGAAGGTGAATGTTAGGTCCATATATAGTGAAATTACAGTCAGGCTGTCTGGGGTCCTGGCGAGAGCTGAGTGAATAGGGTGGTTGAAATCGACCCCATCCTCTCTGTGTCGTAAAAATGCTCTGCACAGGCGTAATTGGAAGACAGTGAGAGGACCTTTTTACTGAGCTGATTCGCTCCATTGATGGAAGGTGCTCCGAGGGGAAGGAGCTGATCAGAACCCAGAGGAAGGCTGATGTGAGACAGGCTAAAATGTGACTGAAGCAACTGGAGCCGGAGGTGGCTGAGCTAAGGAAGAGAGATGCTGAGCTGGAGCAGCTTTCACACACAGATCACATCCATTTCCTCCAGGTGGCTTCTCTATCCTAGATGTCCCTCACAAATGACTTTCCAGTGACTATCTCTAGACTTCTTTCTCAGTGAAATGTACTTAAAAAAACAACCTTTGTCTTTGTCAATATCGTAGAGTTTCCAGTCCCTCTGTGTCCCTCCTATATCTGAGGCTATACCCACTATCATTAAGCTCTCGAAAGGTTCAGCAGTCTAAGGCACTGCATCCCAGTGCAAAAGGCATCACTTGAGTCCCTGGTTCAAATCCAGGCTGCGTCACAACTGGCCGTGATTGCGAGTCCCATAGGGCGGCGCCCAGTGTCGTCCAGGTTGACCTGGGTCATTCTAAATAAAAATGTGTTCTTCACTGACTTGCCTAGTTAAATAAAGGTTCAGTCTCATTTTAGCATGCAAGGAAATTTGACTCTGAACTGAAAGAGTGACTGCAAGCCATCTGCAAGGAAGAAATGGACAGGATATCTGGGAAAGCACTAAAGGCTTATTTTTCTAAATTAGTTTTTGCGAGATATTAAATAATTTGTGCCATTTGATGGCTAAATTACCATCACTCAGTGATGTTGCCCTCCTAAAAGTTGTTGTAGCCAACTGATGATGGGTGTCTGAGGCTAAAGTTCCAACTGTTCGCCCTTCTGAGCAAAAGACCAGAGAGAATGTGAGTAAAGTGCAAACACGCATGCACACACATACTTCATGTTCACTGACTGTAAAAAAATAACATTTAAATAAAAGCTAGCTGGAACCGTTCTGAGTGGTCAGCTTCTGAACCACCCGCTAAATGCTGAATGCTAAGGATCCACAGAGAGTTCAATGGGAACCAGGCAGTTGTATGAATGCATTCCATACGATCAGTGACAAATCTGTATTATAAACATGCATATGAATAAGTAAATAATAGCAGAGAAATATAAACCCAGATAAATGCAGGCTACACATGCTAATGGCAAAAGGTATAACGTTACAACTGTGGATATATAAAGGCTATAGGCCTATCGAGGCCAGTAAAGGCAAATGTGTAGGTCTGCCTGCTGATAATATCTGAAAGAAAACATAATGGATGGACCACATTCAGAAGCTAACCCAATGCAGAAACTCATTAAATAATAGAGCTGCAAGCAGCAATGAACAGGTTTCACACAATGACAAAAAGGACTCAAGAAGGAACTACCTTCCTTTATGTGCAATCATGAGTCTAAATACAACATCTGGAGGGAATCTGACGTATGGTTCATGACGGGAAGATGATTTTGAGCATTAGTGTTACATGTGCAAAGAATAAGTTGTTAATAGTTGCCTTGTTTTTTGAGAAATCAATACCAAATTCAGTGTAGTTCATTTTAGGGACATCCATGATCGCGATGACAAGTTGATAGGCCACTGTGGATTTACAGTGGCTTAAATTGACACGTAAAATCCGATTTCCTGATTTATCGATAACTCAGCCATCTCTTAAACAATCCCTTGACTTTTCTCAAACTAAGTTAAAAGTGTTATGGTATGATATAATAATGGCTCTGGAGGAGATGGTTGCCGTTTTATGGTCCCCTAACCAATTTCTATTGTTGAGTGGATAATCTGCCTTTACCATCAGTCCTATTAGCCAATAATAAAAGGGATAATATGAATAGACGAACTACGAGCACGTATATCCTACCAACGGGACATTAAAAACTGTAATATCTTATGTTTCACAGAGTCGTGGCTGAACGACAACATAAATAACATACAGCTAGATGGGTTTTTACCTTTTTCGGTAGGATAGAACAGCGGCCTCTGGTAAGACAAGGGGTGGCGGTCTATGTATATTTGTAAACAACAGCTGGTACATGAAATCTAAGGAAGTTTTGAAGTATTGCTCGCCTGAGGTAGACTATCTCGGTGTAAGCTGTTGACCACACTATTTACCAAGAGAGTTTTCATCTAAACTCTTCGTAGCTGTCTATTTATCACCACAAACCGAGGCTGGCACTAAGACCGCACTCAATGAGCTGTATACGGCCATAAGCAAACAGGAAAACACTCATCCAGAGGTGGCGCTCCTAGTGGTCGGAGACTTTAATGCAGTGAAACTTAAATCCATTTTACCTCATTTCTGCCAGCATGTTAAATGTGCAATCAGAAGGAAGAAAACTCTAGACCACCTTTACTCCACACACAGAGACATGTACAAAGATCTCCCTCCATTTGGCAAATCTGACCATAATTCTATCCTCCTGATTCCTGCTTACAAGCAAAAACTAGATGAAGCAGATACTAAGTTAGAGGACTGTTTTATTAACACAGACTGGAATCAAATCAAATAAAATTGCATTTGTCACATGAAATGCTTACTTACAAGCCCTTAACCAACAATGCAGTTAAGAAAAAAACCTAACAAAAATAAGAAATAAAAGTAACAAATAATTAAAGAGCAGCAGTAAAATAACAATAGCGAGGCTATATACAGGGGGTACGGGTACAGAGTCAATGTGCGGGCCATCGGGTTGTCGAGGTAATTGAGGTAATATCTACATGTAGGTAGAGTTATTAAAGTGACTATGCATAGATAATAACAGAGAGTATCAGTGTCGTAAAATAGGGAGTGGGGGACTCCCCCATAAGACTCCTGAACAGCTAATCAAATGGCCACCCAGACTATTTGCATTGCCCCCCTATTTTATGCTGCTGCTATCCTCTGTTTATTATCTATGCATAGTCACTTTAACTCTACCTACATGTAGATATTACCTATATTACCTCGACTAACCGGTGCTCGCGCATATTGACTCTGGACCGGTACCCCCCTTGTTATTTTACTGCTGCTCTTTAATTACTTGTTACATTTTTTTTTTTTACTCATCTATTCTTTACTTAACACTTATTTTTCTTAAAACTGCATAGTTGAGAGCCTCCCAGGTGCGACCGGGAGGTCCTAGCTTTGTCCGGGTTAGGAAGGGTTTGGCCGGTAGGGATATCCTTGTCTCATCGCACACTAGCGACTCCTGTGGCGGGCCGGGCACAGTGCGTGCTAACCAGGTCGCCAGGTGCACGGTGTTTCCTCCGACACATTGGTGCGGCTGGCTTGTAAGGTAAAAAAGAATGTCCATGACGGTGGAAAATCTAGCCTGACAGACCTTATGGATCCTTGATGCACATTTGTTCAGCATTAGGAAAGATACCTACAGTACATACATACATAGTTTCAAGTCTCTATGTCAAATTAGGCAGCAGATATGAGTGTTTATGTGGGACTGCTTATAAAAAGAATATAGAATACAAACCATGGCTGTGAACCCCTAATTATACTAAGTCAAACAAAACATCTTAGGTAAAAAAATTGCGCAAAAATTGGTTGAACCAATGTTGTTTACATGTCCTTTCAACAAAATAAAGCAATGTGGAAAATGGATTGGATTTGCAAAAAGTCATCAACATAAGGGAATTTAGTATTTTTTCACCTAAATTTTTAGCTAAATCCAATGACATGGTGAAATGTTTTGTTGAGTTTATATTTGGTCAACTACTCTCTCTACTTGCACATCATCATCTGCACATCTATCATTAATGTGCTAAATTATAATTACTTGCTACTATGGACTATTTATTGCCTTACTTCCTCACGCCATTTGCACACACTGTATATAGACTTTCTTTTTTTCTATTGTGTTATTGACTGTACGCTTGTTTATTCCATGTGTAGTTTTGATTTACATTTGGTTGAGTTGTCAACTAATGTGAATTCAACAGATTAGTGATGCTAGTCGGGCGGCGGGTGCAAGCCATGAACGGTGGGAAAGCATGCATTTAGTTTTACTAGCGTTTAAGAGCAGTTGGAGGCCACGGAAGGAGTGTTGTATGGCATTGAAGCTCGTTTGGAGGTTTGTTAACACCGTGTCCAAAGAAGGGCCAGATGTATACAGAATGGTGTTGTCTGAGTAGAGGTGGATCAGGGAATCACCCGCAGCAAGAGCGACATTGTTGATATATACAGAGAAAAGAGTCGGCCTGAGAATTAAACCCTGTGGTACCCCCATAGAGGCTGCCAGAGGTCCGGACAACTGGCCCTCCGATTTGACACATTGAACTCTGTCTGATAAGTAGTTGGTGAACCAGGCGAGGCAGTCATTTGAGAAACCAAGGCTGTTGAGTCTGCCGATAAGAATACGGTGATTGACAGAGTTGAAAGCCTTGGCCAGGTCGATGAAGACGGCTGCACAGTACTGTCTTTTATCGATGGCGGTTATGATATCGTTTAGTACCATGAGAGTGGCTGAGGTGCACCCGTGACCGGCTCCGAAACCGGATTGCACAGCGGAGAAGGTATGGTGGGATTCAAAATGGTCAGTGACAGTTTGGGTCTAGAGTGTCACCCCCTTTGAAGAGGGGGATGACTGCGGCAGCTTTCCAATCTTTGGGGATCTCGGACGATACGAAAGAGGGGTTGAGCAGACTGGTAATATGGGTTGCAACAATGGTGGCGGATAATTTTAGAAAGAAAGGGTCCAGATTGTCTAGCCCAGCTGATTTGTACGGGTCCAGGTTTTGCAGCTCTTTCAGAACCTCCGCTATCTGGATTTGGGTGAAGGAGAAGCTGGGGAGGCTTGGGCTAGTAGCTGCGGGGGGTGCGGAGCTGTTGGCCGGGGATGGGGTAGCCAGGAGGAAAGCATGGCCAGCCATAGAAAAATGCTTATTGAAATTCTCGATTATCATAGATTTATCAGTGGTGACAGTGTTACCTAGCCTCATTGCAGTGGGCAGCTGGGAGAAGGTGCTCTTGTTCTCCATGAACTTTACAGTGTCCCAGAACTCTTTTGAGTTAGAGCTACAGGATGCAAATTTCTGTTTGAAAAAGCTAGCCTTTGCTTTCCTAACTGACTGCGTGTATTGGTTCCTGACTTCCCTGAACAGTTGCATAATTGTGGGGATAATTCTATTGTATTGCAGTCTGCCACAGCATGTTTTTGTGCTGGTCGAAGGCAGTCAGGTCTGGAGTTGGATATTATGTATGAAGTATCCTACTATGAGTCTAACAAAAATGAGACAGTGATTTGTTGTGAGATTTCGGCATCTCTATTCTCAGTCCAGTGACAGCCCACTTGCACCCTCTTCTGGGCAGACCTGGTACCTATCATCACGGACAAAACCAGGAAGCCACAGGAAAAGAAGGAAACGTATATGGTCTTTGTTACTCTACTACAAACACTGTGTAGTGATTTTTTTTTAAATTCCTCATTAAAACTGGAAACTTGTTAGAAACAGGTTTTAATCGGTGGTGCACTAAATAACTACACGTTTTAGGTAGGTCTTTTTAAAATATCGGGTTCAGTTCAGCTGTTGGGTGGGTATAATTTGTTGAACGTTTCAACAGGAATCTGTTCCAAAAACTTCGTAAATAGCAAGGTTGCCTACAAATAACGCATACAAAGTTGTATTGCGGCAGAATATGATACCGGGTAGGTAGTGGACTAATTAATTACGTTTTTCCCTCACCATGTTTATTCCGAAAAAATGTCTGTCCTCACTCTGGTAGCCTATTGACAAACATTAAGAATACGTTACGTGGTGAGTTGATGCCTATATGGCAGCTATTTCGCTAACGTTAGGTGAATTGATAGTGTTACTTTGTATGCATTTGTTGGCAACCGTGCACTTTACGAAGTTTTTGGAACAGATTCCTGTTTTAACGTTCCACAAATTATACCCACCCGTATTTAGGGATGATGGGATCTGGATGACCCGATGGCTGTCTACAGCTATCCCCTGTGTAAGGACAGCTTCATTCCCAGGCCTGTTCTGAAGAAAAACACTCTTCTGGCTGAATTGGTGGAAAACTAAAGAAAACAGGACCCCGAGCTGCTCCTCCAGCTCTCTGTTAAACTGGACCTGGAAATGTAGAGTGTGACATCTGCACTGGGAGAACTCAAAGCAGTCAAGTCCTGTCTGGTGTGTCTGGCCTCTTACTGTGAGACTCATCTCAAACTCACAATGAATCCCCTGCCTTTAAGAAGCACAAACTGGTCAAAGCATTGACACAACTACAGGAGAAAATACAATCTCATCATGACAAACTGCTAGAGATTTACTGCTGTATCTGTGTACAATGGATGAACATATAGGCCATGATGCTGGTTCAGCTGCACCAGAAAGGATAGAAACTGGTAAGGATAGGAACCCCACTGTAAGATCTCACACAGGCTATTTACAAAAATGTGTCTATCTTCTAGCTCTATACATAATCTAAACAGATAGCATGCCACCCCACACTATTTAATTTCAGCCTAAACTATATGTATACATGGTCTCTCATTTTTAACCTTTATTTAACTAGGGAAGTCAGTTAAGAACAAATTCTTATTTTCAATGACGGCCTAGTAACAGTGGGTTAACTGCCTGTTCAGGGGCAGAAAGACAGATTTCTACCTTGTCGCTTTAGGGATTTGAACTTGCAACCTTCTGGTTACTAGTCCAATGCGCTAACCACTAGGCTACCCTGCCGCCCCAGTATTAGACACTACATTTGTTTCAATGTGGTATGATGTATTTCTCTGCACAAACACATTGGGAAGATTCATCAGAAATTCAACCAGATAATCCAGGAAAGAGAGGAGGAGATACAGGAGCTGAGACAGGCTGTGGACTATCTAAAGGTGAGTGTTATACCATAAGTACAGTACCAGTCAAAAGTTTGGACACACCTACTGTCATCAAGGCAATGGGTGGCTACTTTGAATAATCTCAAATATAAAATATATTTAGATTTGTTTAACACTTGTTTTGGTTACTACATGATTCTATATGTGTTATTTCATAGTTTTGATGTCTTCACTATTATTCTACAATGTAGAAAAAAGTACAAATAAGGAAAAACCCTTGAATGAGTAGGTGTTTCCAAACTTTTGACTGGTACTGTATATATTACAGGCTGTCTAGGATCCTGATGAGAGCTGGGTGAATGGGCTGTTCAAATGGACCCCCCTGCTCTCTGTGTGTCCTAACAGCACTCTGCACAGGCAGCAGTGGAGGACAGTGAGAGGATCTTTACTGAGCTGATCCACTCCATTAAAACAAGGCACTCTGAGGTGAAGGAGCTGAACAGAGCCCAGGAGAAGGCTGAAGTGAGTTGGGCTGAAGGACTCCTGGAGCAACTGGAGCAGGAGGTGGCTGAGCTGAGGAGGAAAGATGCTGATATAAAGCAGCTCTCTCACACAGAGGCCCACATCCATTTCCTCCAGGTGACAACCTAGGTTACATCACTGGTTCTGTACAGGCCTGAGCAGTCTCACATGATCCCTGAATACCAAATCATCCCCTACATAGGAGCTTGTGTAGATCAGAGAGGATTGGATAGGTAAGGCAATATGGTGTTTGCTCCATCTTGTCCTCTGAAAGACCATGTGGAATTGTTGTCATTTTATGGGACACCTGTCTAATTTTCCCTGATCTCAAAAAGTTTTAGATTGTAAATGCCTTTGCTTCTCAGTCTTTTTCTTTCATTTATTTATCTCTCAGTAGAGTTTCCAGTCTCTCTGTGTCCTTCCTGGATCTAAAGCCTTACCCAGCATCTCTGTCAACTCACACAAATCTTATGATTGTGTGAAGAAATGTGTCTCTGACCTGAAAAAGCCACTACAAAACTTGATGAAAAAGAACATGGTGAAGATATCTGGAGCAGGTAATGATGAACACATATTGACAGAAATATATCTGGGAAATTGAATATTGAATATTTTTACAAGAATGTTACCAAGTGATAATTGTGAACAATGACCATTAATATGACGATTTTTATTCATTAGAGAAAAATGTTTACATTGTTCCACTTACTGATCCCAATACCAGAGAGTTCTTGAAATGTAAGCTATTTTGTTCTAATTCTACTACGAAATAAACATACAGTACAGTGTATATACCCCATAAGTATGCATACTCATGACCATTTACTAGCAATCGCAGAAACACAAACCCACACACCTAATGGCATTTCATAAAACATATTTATTTGTTTTTCTCAGTCTCCTGCTAGCTCACTTTGGATCCAGACCCAGCCAATGAGTACCTCTGGCTGTCTGAGGGGAACAGAAAGGGGATATGTAGAAGAGTCTCAGTCCTATCCTTACCATCCAGACAGATTTATCGACATTGAAAGGGTCTGGCTGAAGCCTGCTACTGGGAAGTAGAGTGGAGCAGGGAGAGAGTAGCTGTCTCATACAAAAGCATCAGCAGGGATAGAGAGGAATATGAGAGTGATTTCTGATGGAATTATCAGTTCTGGTGTTTGAACTGCAACTCACCCATTCACACTTTCTGGCACAATCAAAACACAACGGATATCCCTGTCCCCTGTCCCTCCAGAGTAGGAGTGTACATGGACCACAGGGCAGGAACTCTGTCCTTTTAGTGTCTCTGACACAATGACCCTCCTCCACAGAGTTCTGACCACACTCACACAGCCCCTCCATCCTGCGTTTGGGTTTTATTATGATGACTCATCTGTGAGGATACTGACACCTATTCAATGATACACATATACAGTTTAGTTATTCACACACAAAAAAACTAGTGAAAGACATACAGTGCAGGTGATGTTGGAAACCAGAGGATTTATATGAAAACCACAACAACAACAAAAGTATGTATATGAAAACTACAAAATGATATGTAACAAAACAGATTGTTCAATCAACAAATATGTATAAGCAAATTAAGTATAATATGGTATAAATTAATATATAATATGACCAACATGTCCATATTTAATGACCTACCATGCAAATAAATAGCTAAATATTAGAGAAACATTGTAAAATGTGAAGAAAAAAATTCAGTCCAATTAAAGTGAGCCAATGATTTGTGAGCTTGTATTGTAGTTCCATTCAAGAACCTGTAACCTGAGGAGAGGCACATGTAGACCACATGCCCCACCTCCAGCAGTAGTGGCTGTGGTGGATATGCACTTGTTTTGGTCACTAGTAACATTTCCATCATTGGGCAAGTGTGTTTTGCATAACCCGGTGCCCCAGGTGGGTGGAGATTTCGGTTAAGGACCAATGGATTGGTCTAAAATGTACAAACGCCGCCTACCCGGGGCACCGTGCAATGCAAAATGAATTCGCCCAATGTTCTATACATGACAACACCCACATACAGGAAAAATTCTGAACATTTGTTTTCAAGATGTGAATATCACAGCACTGAGAATGCACAGTGACAGCCCATGTATGCCCTCTACTGGGCCGTCCTGGTATTTGATTTGAGTTCACACCATAGAATAATAAACTCAGCAAAAAAAGAAACGTCCTCTCACTGTCAACTGTGTTAATTTTCAGCAAACTTAACGTGTAAATATTTGTATGAACATAAGATTCAACAACTGAGACATAAACTTTGTCCTGCTTTTTCTCTACCACATCTCCGGATTCCTACCGCAAGCTCTGAACCTTTACACCGGATCATCGTAGCTAGCTAGCTGCAATCCGAGTGGCTACTCCTGGCTAACGTCTCTGTCCCAAAGCAAGCACCAGTTAGCCTTGAGCTAGCCTCAAGCTAGGCCCATCTCCCGACTAGCCGAAGAGGTCCAACAGCTAATTGTTGGGCTACAATAGCTCTTTTGCCAATTGGCCTGGACCCTTTACTGCCGACACGGAGCCCCGCCGATCCATCACGACTGGTCTGCCGACATAATCGTCCGAGGTGGTTTCAACAGGCTTTTCCGTTGCGACATCGCCAAAGATCCATCTGCTGGCCAAGGCCCGCTAGCTTTCTGAATCGCTGTGTCTCCAGCTCACCTAGCGTACTAGCAACTACAGAAATGCCCCGAATCACTTAGTGCTGCTCATTGGACCCTATGATTATATGGCTACTCATGCCTCTCCTAACGCCAATATGCCTTGTCTACTGCTGCCCTAAATGCCTTAGATAGCTATTTTGTCGCACCCTCCACATATGCGGAGACCTCACCTGGTTTTACTGTTGCCTCCAGAGATGCAACCACTCTCATTGTCATTCAATGCCTAGGTTTACCTCCACTGTACTCACATCATACCATACCCTTGTCTGTACATTATGCCCTGAATTGATTCTACCACGCCCAGAAATCTGCTCCTTTCCTTCTTTGTCCTCAACGCACTAGATGACCAGTTCTTATAGCCTTTAGCCGTACGCTTATCCTACCCCTCCTCTGCTCCTCTGGTGATGTAGAGGTTAACCCAGGCCCTGTTGCTCCCAGCACCACACCTATTCCTAAGGTGCTCTCATTTGTTGACTTCTGTAACCGTAAAAGCCTTGGTTTCATGCATGTTAACATCAGAAGCCTCATCCCTACGTTTGTTTTATTCACTGCTTTAGCACACTCCGCCAACCCTGATGTCCTAGCCGTGTCTGAATCCTAGCTTAGGGATGGCACCATAAATTCTGGAATTTCCATCCCCAACATTTTCAGACAAGATAGAACTGGCAAAGGGGGCGGAGTTGCAATCTACTGCAGAGATAGCCTGCAGAGTTCTGTCATACTATCCAGGTCTGTGCCCAAACAATTCGAGCTTATACTTTAAAAAATCCACCTTTCCAGAAGTAAGTATCTCACTGTGGTTGCTTGTTATAGACCCCCCTCATGCCCCAGATGTGCCCTGGACACCATATGTGAATTGATTGCCCCACATCTATCTTCAGAGTTCGTACTGTTAGGTGACCTAAACTGGGATATGCTTAGCACCCCGGCCGTCCTACAATCTAAGCTAGATGCACTCAATCTCACACAAATTATCAAGGAACCTACCAGGTACAAACATAAATCCGTAACCATCGGCACCCTCATAGATATCATCCTGACCAACTTGCCCTCTAAATACACCTCTGTTGTCTTCAACCAGGATCTCAGCAATCACTGGGTCCGCGGTCAAATGACCACCCCTCATCACTGTCAAACGCTCCCTAAAACACTTCAGTGAGCAGGCCTTTCTAATCGACCTGGCCCGGGTATTCTAGAAGGATATTGACCTCATTCCGTCAGTCGAGGATGCCTGGTTGCTCTTTAAAAGTGCTTTCCTCACCATCTTAAATAAGCCTGCCCCATTCAAAAAAATTAGAAATAAGAACAGATATAGCCCTTGGTTCACCCAAGACTTGACTGTCCTTGACCAGCACAAAAACATCCTGTGGCGTACTGCATTAGCATCAAATAGCCCCCGCGATATGCAACTTTTCAGGGAAGTCAGGAACCAATATACACAGTCAGTTAGGAAAGCTAAGGCTAGCTTTTTCAAACAGAAATTTGCATCCTGTAGCACTAATTCCCCCAAAATTTGGGACACTGTAAAGTCCATGGAGAATAAGAGCACCTCCTCCCAGCTGCCAACTGTACTGAGGCTAGGAAACACTGTCACCACCGATAAATCTATGATAATCGATCATGTCAATAAGCATTTTTCAACGGCTGGCCATGCTTTCCACCTGGCTACCCTTACCCCACTCAAGAGCTCTGCACCCCCCACAGAAACTTGCCCCCTCCTGCTTCTCCTTCACCCAAATCCAGACTGTGGAGGTTCTGAAAGAGCTGCAGAATCTGGATCCCTACAAATCAGCAGGGCTAGACAATCTGGACCCTCTCTTTCTAAAATGATCTGCGAAAATGTTGCAACCCCTATTACGAGCCTGTTCAATCTCTCTTTTGTATCGTCTAAGATCCCCAAAAATTGCAAAGCTGCCGCGGTCATCCCCCTCTACAGAGGGGAAGACACTCTAGACCCAAACCGTTATAGACCTATATCCATCCTGCCCTGCCTTTCTAAAATCTTTGAAAGCCAAGTTAACAAACATATCACCAGCCAGTTCGAATCCCACCGTACCTTCTCCACTATGCAATCTGGTTTCCGAGCTGGTCAAGGGTGCCCCTCAGCCACGCTCAAGGTCCTAAACAATATCATGACCTCCATCGATAAAATACAGTACTGTGCAGCCATCTTCATCGACCTGGCCAAGGCTTTGACTCTGTCAATCACCGCATTCTTATCGGCAGACTCAATAGCCTTGGTTTCTCAAATGACTGCCTCGCCTGGTTCACCAACTACTTTTCAGATAGAGTTCAGTATGTCAAATCAGAGGGCCTGTCGTCTGGACCTCTAGTAGTCTCTATGGGGGTGCCACAGGGTGCAATTCTCGGGCCGACTCTTTTCTCTATATATATATCAACGATGTCGCTCTTGCTGCTGGTGATTCTCTGATCCACCTCTACGCAGACGACACCATTCTGTATACATCTGGCCCTTCTTTTGACACTGTGTTAACAAACCTCCAAACGAGCTTCAATGCCTTACAAAACTCCTTCCGTTGCCTCCAACCGCTCTTAAATGCTAGTCAAACTAAATGCATGCTCTTCAACCGATTGCTGCACGCACGCGCCCGCCCGGCTAGCATCACTACTCTGGATGGTTCTGACTTATATGTGGACAACTACAAATACCTAGGTGTCTGGTTAGACTGTAAACTCTCCTTTCAGACTCACATTAAGCATCTCCAATCCTAAATTAAATCTAGAATCGGCTTCCTATTTCGCAACAAAGCCTCCTTCTCTCATGCTGCCAAACATACCCTTGTAAAACTGACTGTCCTACCGATCCTTGACTTTGGCGATGTCATTTACTAAATAGCCTCCAACACTACTCAGCATATTGGATGTAGTCTATCACAGTGCCATCCGATTTGTCACCAAAGCTCCAGATACTACCCACCTGTATGCTCTCGTTGGCTGGCCCTCGATACATATTTGTCGCCAAACCCACTGGCTCCAGGTCATCTATACGTTTTTGCTAGGTAAGGCCCCGCCTTATCTCAGCTCACTGGTCACTATAGCAACACCCATAGTATGCGCTCCAGCATGGAAAATTTCACTGGTGATACCCAAAGCCAACATCTCATTTGGCCGCCTTTCCTTCCAGTTCTCTGCTGCCAATGACTGGAACGAATTGCAAAAAAATCACTGAAGCTGGAAACTTATATCTCCTTCTCCAACTTTAAGCATCAGCCGTCAGAGCGGCTTACGAATCACTGTACCTGTACACAGCCCATCTGTAAATAGCACGCCCAACTACCTTATCCCCATATTATTTATTTATTTGCTCTTTTGCACCCTAGTATCTCTACTTGCACATCATCATCTGCACAGCTATCACTCCAGTGTTAATGCTAAATTGCAATTATTTCACCTCTATGGCCTATTTATTGCCTTACCTCCCTAATCTCACTGTACATAGACTTTTTCTATTGTGTTATTGACTGTACATTTGTTTATCCCATGTGTAACTGTGTTGTTGTTGTTTGTCGCACTGCTTTGCTTTATCTTGGCCAGGTCGCAGTTGTAAATGAGAACTTGTTCTCAACTGGCCTACCTGGTGAAATAAATTTAAAAAAAAAAATCATATCATACAGGTGTGGACATCGGAAACTGGAAAAAAAGGACATCCAGACATACAATTGTTATGACATCCTTGTTTATTGTTTTGAATTGATGACGATGGCTAAGGAAGATAATTAGTATATTGAGTAAGGCATCATATTGCAGAGTTTAAAAAGTAGACAAAAAAGAAAATACAAAGAAAGCAAAAAGTGTGGTTAAGCTAAACAAAACATATATTCTTGAAAGATCAGTGTGTGAGGAGCTACAGCCTGACTCTCACAGGAACATCCTGGGGCTATTCACTGGGGTTCTGGATTACTATCAATAGATACTCCTTGTCTGGAAGAGAGAGGAGAAAACAAACTGTAAAACCACTGAATGTGTCTCATTACATTTCACTGAATGTGTTTTATTAAATGTAATTGTTTCATTAACTTTACTTTAAACAATTAATGAAATAGTTCATAAATGAACCGCACAATATCGATGTGTCAGATATATTGATGTTCACATGTGGTTCAGGTTCTCGAGGGAGGCCCAGACACCTCTGCTTCACTCACCAGGTGCCACCATGATCTCATGCTTCTTGGAGCGGATGCGGAGGAAGGTCAGGTCGTTCTGAGGGTCAAGGTCTCGGACTGTGCTCCTGGCTTTCATAGTGAGCTGGTGTAGCAGACCAGCATACTGCACCGTAGTGGAGTTGTCTAAGGTAGTTCTGATTGGGATACCTGAGAATGACCAACACATAGCATCAACTTTAGTAGAGGTGATGAGAGTAGTACTGATTAGTTAGCCTGCTAGATACATTCAAATTGTATGTCTAAAGTGTAAAATTGTCTCCACATATTTGTGGCTATAGGCACAGCTCCTATAAGAGAATGTAGGCATGGGATTGTATTGCTTACCCTCGGCATTAACAACTATTGTTCCAATTACACCTTTGTGAGTTTGAATTCTCTTTAGTGTCTCCTCAACTTCTGCCTGTTTAGGGGAGAAAATAAAACAGCACGACATCTTTATGCTTTAGCAAGCAGCTTTAGCACGCTCATCTGACCAAGACCCTCAAGACAGTCAACAGTTAGCATAAATGTTACCGCATTCATAGAAGCTAACCACTTTAGTGACTATTGATGATATTATCTTCTGACTGGGGAAGTTTTGTTAAGAGCCTTGAAGCTTGCTTTAAACAGTAACATGCATCGCTTGCGGTATGTTTTTGGAAATATAAGCAATACATCTTCAGAAATAAATACATTTACCAAAAACAAAAGCTTAAATTACTACACTCCTTTATAGGGTTAGTGTTCCCACATGGCCATATCCACATGTAACATCGCTGGTTTATGGAAAACAGACGGAAGACATAGTCGGCCAACTGTGATAATTGGCTACTGTATCTAGCGTGCTCAGAACACCTGTGTGTAAGTGTAGTTCGTCAACTGGAGGCACACAAATTGTGGATCTGTGCAAAACTGGCCAAGAACACGAAGGTAACCTGCCTAAATGACTACCGACCCGTAGCACTCACATCTGTAGCCATGAAGTGCTTTGAAAGGCTGGTCATGGCTCACATCAACACCATTATCCCAGAAACCCTAGACCCACTCCAATTTGTATACCGCCCCAACAGATCCACAGATGATGTCATATCTATTGCACTCAACACTGCCCTTTCCCACTTGGACAAAAGGAACACCTATGTGGGAATACTATTCATTGACTACAGCTCATCGTTCCAACACCATAGTGCCCTCAAAGCTCACCACTAAGCTAAGGACCCTGGCACTAAACACCTCCCTCTGCAACTGGATCCTGGACTTCCTGACAAGCCGCCCCCAGGGGGTAAGGGTAGGTAACACATCTGCCACACTGATCATCAACACAGGGCCCCTCAGGGGTGTGTGCTCAGTCTCCTCCTGTACTTCCTGACTGCATGGCCAGGCACGACGCCAACACCATCATCAAGTTTGCCGATGACACAAGTGGTAGGCCTGATCACCAACAACGATGAGACAGCCTATAAGGAGGAGGTCAGATACCTGGTCGTGTGGTGCCAGGACAGCAACCTCTCCCTGAACATGATCAAGACAAAGGAGATGATTGTGGACTACTGGAAAAGGAGGACAGGGCCTCCCGGGCGCGAACCCAGACTCTCTGGTGGCACAGCTAGCGCTGCGATGCAGTGTCCTAGACCACTGCGCCACCAGAGACTCTGGGTTCGCGCCCAGGCTCTGTCGCAGCCAGCCGCGACCGGGGAGCCCGTGGAGCGACGCACAATTGGCCTAGCGTCGTCCAGGTTAGGCCGGTAGGGATATCCTTGTCTCATCGCACACCAGCAACTCCTGTGGCGGGCCTGGCGCAGTGCATGCTAACCAAGGTAGCCAGGTGCACGGTGTTTCTTCCGCCACATTGGTGCGGCTGGCTTCCGGGTTGGAGGCGCGCTGTGTTAAGAAGCAGTGCGGCTTGGTTGGGTTGTGTTTCGGAGGACACATGGCTTTCGACCTTCGTCTCTCCCGAGCCTGTACGGGAGTTGTAGCGATGAGACAAGATAGTAATTACTAACAATTGGATACCACGAAATTGGGGAGAAAAGGGGGGTAAAAATTGTATTACAATTTTTTTTTAAGGAAAAGGAGGACAGAGCACACCCCCATTCTCATCAACAGGGCTGCAGTGGAGCAGGTTGAGCACTTCAAGTTCCTTGATGTCCACATCAACAAACTTTCATGGTCCAAACACACTACGACAGTCGTGAAGAAGGCACGCAAAGCCTATTCCCCCTCAGGAGACTGAAAAGATTTGGCATGGGGCCTCAGATCTTCAAAAGCTACAGAGGGTAGTGCGTACGGCCCAGTACATCACTGGGGCCAAGCCTCCCGCCATGCAGGACCTCTATACCAGGCGTTGTCAGAGGAAGGCCCTAAAAATTGTCAAAGACTCCAGCCACCCTAGTTATAGACTGTTCTCTCTGTTACCGCACGGCAAGCGGTACCGGAGCGCCAAGTCTAGGTCCAAAAGGCTTCTACCCCCAAGCCATAAGACAGCTCATCAAAGGGCTACCCAGACCCCTCTTTTACACTGCTGCTACTCTCTGTTTGTTATCTATGCATAGTCACTTTAACTCTACATATTACCTCAATTACCTCGACTAACCGGTGCCCCGCACATTGAATGGTAACCCCCTATATAGCCTCGCTATTCTTATTCTTACTGCTGCTGTTGAATTATTTGTTACTTTTATTTATTTATTTAACTTATCTACGTTTTACTTAACACGTTTTTCTTAACTTCTTAAAGCATTGTTAAGGGGCTTGTAAGTAAGCATTTCACTGTAAGGGATACACCTGTTATATTAAATAACAGTTGATTTGAATTATAGCTATGATTTTATTTGAAAGACTCTTCCTGATATAAAAGATAAGGGGAATATCAGAATATGTTTCGAAAACAGGTTTGAAATCGATGATTGCCTTTCCTAAACATTTAAACACAGCGTCGGAATTGTGGTTCACATGGAGCTAAATGCGGGCGAACGTAACCGTTGAAACCCGTTTAGGAAGGGTTTTCGAGAGCTAGCATAACGTTAGCTAGCAAGCTTAAGTAAAGTGGGATGGGTTGATAATGGATATTTGCTGTTGTTGCCGTCACGTATCTACCCTTTACATAACTATTATGAAACATTTTACATGAGGCAAAACATGTCATGTTAAAATTATTAATTATATTTTTTTGTACCATATTTGAAGGTGCTGTCAATATTGTTGTTGTTGTCCAGCAGGCAGATTTCTTTCTTCCTGTCGCCTTCTGTTCTTTCTTCCTCAGTGATACCGCTGTGAAGCGGGCAAGAATAACTAAGTATTTCTGGGTCACGGATTTTTGGAATCCTTCAGAATAAGAGTCCCGTCCTGTAAACGTTGTAAGTGAATCATTTGGGCGAATATTAAGGAAAATGTGCACAATTATCGATATATTTTTCATAGAAAAACGAATTAAACGTATTTCTATGAAATATTCTGTGATTTATTTATTTATTTATTTTTTTCAAACCTAAATGGTTAACAATGTTTTTGTGTGTGTGTGCCACAGGAGGTTGGTGGCACCTTAATTGGGGAGGACAGGCACGTGGTAATGGCTCGAGCAGAATAGGTGGAAAGGTATCAACAACATCAAACACATGGTTTCCATTCCATTCGCGTCGTTCCAGGCATTATTATGAGCAGTCCTCCCCTCAGCAGCCTCCTCTAGTGTACGCCTATCATTTATTGCACCATACATGTGTCTCAGTGTTCTACTCAGAAGCACTTCTAGATTCCACATCCACAGATTTTACATCCCAATGAGTGTCGCTGCTCATTCTGCGGCCCTTAAAGAGTGGCATATCAGCTTAAATCCAATCTGTTTTCATATTGCACTGTACACAATTTTCTGTATGTTATGTCACAGTTAATGGGGGGTGCTTCTAGTTTCCAAATCCACAGACTATACATTACCAAGAGCATTGCTGCTCATTCTACAAACAAACAATCGGTTTATTCAAAAAGTCAAGAGAGACGCAATTTGGTAAAAAGCATGATTTATTCATAACAAATATCATGATGAAGTAAATTAATTAAATACTTTTCGTGAAATTGATCATCAACAGTAACACAGAAGTTTCAAATTATATGTAATCTAACAATTCCACAACAACTACCTAATACACACGAATCTAAAGGGCTGGAATAAGAATATGTACATATAAGGATGAGCGATGACCGAGCGGCATAGGCAAGATGCAATAGATGGTATAAAACACAGTATATACATATGAGATGAGTAATGTATGATACGTAAACGTTATTTTTAAACTGGCATTATTAAAGTGACTAGTGATCAATGAATTAAAGTGGCCAATGATTTTGAGTATGTATGTAGGAAGCAGTTTCTCTGTGTTAGTGATGGCTGTTTAACAGTCTGATGGCCTTGTGATAGAAGCTGTTTTTCATTATTGGGCAAACCAAGAGTGCAAGTCTGGTATGGAATGGTGTTTTATTTCACACTGGAAGCAAGAAAATAGTAAACTAAAATAGTAAATTTATTGTTTGGTATTTAACATATAGTCCTGAATTATTCAGTCCGCAGAGATTTAAGGCGACAGTACAAAAGGGCAGACTGGATCTTGATTTTATGAACACAAACAATGGATAGTTTTTCCTGTACGGGGCTATATTTATGTATGGAAAGGAAAGGGTGATACCTCGTCAGTTGTACAACTGAATGCCTTCATCTGAAACGTGTCTTCCGCATTCAGCCCAACCGCTCTGAATCAGAGAGGTGCAGGGGCTGCCATAATCAACATCCAAGTCTTCGGCGCCCGGGGAACAGTGGGTTAACTGCCTTACTCAGGGGCAGAATGACAGATTTTTACTGGCCCAACGCTCTAACCACTAGGCTACCTGCCGCGTGTAATTTGTATGGTCTAATACGTATGTCCAATATGAAAAACGGATTGGATTTAAGCCACTCACGGCACAGTTTCGTGGGAACCCCCAGCAAGGTCCAAGCAAGGCCAGAGAGATAAAAGGCAGTTTTATAGCTAATCTCATGCTATTTTACACATTTTGCGATGAGGTTGAGAAAAAGAGATGCTGTTTTAGAGCTCATGGATTCTTCAAAGATTGGACAATGTAAACTTTTGCTCCACAATATTTGCCTTAATATGAACAAAATATGAAATATATATTTTGATAGACTAAAGTATCAGCTATCACACCATGTAACCGAACAACCAATTTTTTATGTGTATTTTTTTAAATAAAATGCAACTAACTGGATTTATGTCAACTCTGTCAGACACCAGAAAAGGCATTTCATTTTTACTATCAAATCCAATTTTATTTGCCATATACACATGGTTAGCATATGTTAATGCGAGTGTAGCGAAATGCTTGTGCTTCTACTTCCGACAATGCAGTAATAACCAACGAGTAATCTAACCTAACAATTTCACAACAACTACCTTATACACACACGTGTAAAGGGATGAAGAATATGTACATAAAGATATATGAATGAGTGATGGTACAGAAAGGCAAGATGCAGTAGATGGTATTGGGTACAGTATATACATATGAGATGAGTAATGTAGGGTATGTAAACATATAAAATGACATTGTTTAAAGTGGCTAGTGATACATCTATTACATAAAGATGGTAAGATGCAGTAGATGATATAGCGTACAGTATATACATATGAGATGAGTAATGTAGGGTATGTAAACATTATATTAAGTGGCATTGTTTAAAGTGGCTAGTGATACATTTTTCACATCAATTTTTCCATTATTAAAGTGGCTGGAGATTTGAGTCAGTAAGTGTTTAAAGGCCTTGATTGTTCAATTCTAACATTAGATTATTCAAATATCTAATACAAATCTTGAAACTTCCTTTTGTTTTGTTTTATAGCACTATTAAATGTTCCAGGGCTAATTTCGTTAGCATTTTGATATGCTTTTTCTAGATTTAGAACATAAAATTATTAAGCAAACATTATGCCTTAGGCCTAGCACAGAAAATACTTAAATTGTTTAAGCACATGTTGCGGAAAAGTGATGACAATATATTTTTTTGAATATTGGGGTTAGCCATCAGTGGCAGAGTTGACAAGCCACTGACAGAGTTGACAACAGATACTCAAAACAGATAGATTTTTGCCTCTAAAAAAATAAAAGTTCAATACAAACATGGGAAATTACTCCCTGATGAAGGCCATGCAGCCGAAACGCGTCGGTTTTTAAAACTTTGTTTCTATTGAACATGCCATACTAATAAAGGCATTTTAATCAATTATATGAAGAGTGCCTTGGTCCTCCTTTCTATTTGATGACCAATTTACCCCTTTTACCAAAGAGCACCTTCTAGCTACCAAAATGTACTATTGTGTACCTTAGTAGCGCTTACCTTCCTCCTCTTTCTACTTTGGGAAATTGTTCATTTGAAAATCCCCAATAAAGTTGACATTAGACAACAATATACCAGAGTTTATGTTTTACAGCGTTTAGACATTTTTTTTTCTTATTCATTCAGGTGATGTTTTATTTATTTATTTTTATTTCACCTTTATTTAACCAGGTAGGAAAGTTGAGAACAAGTTCTCATTTACAATTGCGACCTGGCCAAGATAAAGCAAAGCAGTTCGACACATACAACAACACAGAGTTACACATGGAGTAAAACAAACATACAGTCAATAATACAGTAGAAACAAGTATATATACGATGTGAGCAAATGAGCTGAGATAATGGAGGTAAAGGCAAAAAAAGGCCATGGTGGCAAAGTAGATACAATATAGCAAGTAAAACACTGGAATGGTAGATTTGCAGTGGAAAAATGTGCAAAGTAGAAATAAAAATAATGGGGTGCAAAGGAGCAAAATAAATAAATAATGTACAGTACACAGTAGCAATCTAGCTTTTCCTCTATTGCTTTATGACTCTAAAACCTAATTAGATGTAATATATTTTAACCAAAATTCATATTCTATTTTAATCTATCAGGCAGATGGAGTTTAGAGTCCATGGTTGTGACCATGATTATTCCAACATTGTTTGTTAAAATCTATCAAAGTAGAGAACTTCACAGACAATGGGTGGTCTTGTTGCACTATATGAAATAAGGGATCCTTATTATATATAGTGTAATAAGAGGACATGAATAAGGGATCCTTATGGCAGTGGCAATTTTAGCATGGAAATCTTGGTGGGGCAAACCCCCATTTTTTTATAGATGCATGCCAGCAAAGCCACTACACAACACAACACTAAACAATACATGAATTGCACTATAACGGTGACAAACGGTGCCCTTCAAACTGTTAGGGCCTACATAAAGCTGTCCCTACAGCAGAGTCCCAACAGCAATCCCAACACCTTTCTGCTACACCTTGCTATCAGCAGAGCCTTGTCTGGCAGCGAAACAGTTCATTCAGCCTCATTTATTGCCTTTTAAAAAAAAATAGCTGATGTGGCTGACTTACTACTACTGACAATTGAGATGTACAAACTATGGCATAACCGGACGACGAGCAGATAAGAGGCAATCTGTCATTTCGATTAAGACATTAATGAGCGAGCTGGGACGGACGTAGTCAACTATTTGTTCAGCACTTTTGAAGTGTACAGCGACAGAATTCAGAACATGGGCCGTTCTTACAGAATTCTCTACACCAAGTCAGAACCGTACGATAAATAAAGGGGGCATATAAGCAGACAATGAAAGCTTTACAATATTCGATGATGACATTTCTCTAAAACAGGCTATTGGCTACATGTGCACCACCAAGTCAGAACAGTAGGCTAAGTTATGAGGGTAAAAGGGACCAAATTATTAGGGGGAGGCACATGAGCTACTGACAGCTTACTACATAACATACACTTAGTATTAATTTCTTAGCTACAGTATACAAATCTCCATGGCATATTTCATCAGTTATGCAGCAGCTTACAAGAAATTGTTGGACTCACCTTATTGTGCTGAGCTCACTTGAACAGGAAGGTGGCACGGTAGTCTTTCGTGGGCAAATTTTGTGGTCAGATTTTGTCATCAAAGTCTGGCATTCTCTGGATTCATGGTGCTTTCAAGACAACTTGGAACTCATGACGTCAGTGATCTTCAGGTCGGAACTCTAGAAAGAGGCTCAAGTTCCCGACTTGCAATTCCGAGTTGGAAGACCGTTCAAAGCGTAATTTCCCAATCAGAGCTTTTTTTTCCAGAGTTCCCAGTTGTCTTGAACTCACTGAAGTCTGAGATTTCCCAGTTCTGAGTTTCCAGTTGTTTTGAACGCAGCAGAAGTCATGCTGGATTGACAGCATGGCCAATGTTGAATATTTATCCTTTCAAGCTTGGAAAAGAGACCCTTAAACCCAGACTTGGACCACACACCCACTCCACTGAATAGCAGGCTAGTGATTGCAGTTAGCCACTGATTCCTTCCAAACCACTCATTGTTGAATTAGCGATTTCCAACTTGTTGTGTAATGTTTATGTCCAATAGCCGATGAGCACCGATACATTTTTATCTATAATTTCTCTTCATTATTTCTCTTCATATGACAAGGATTTAAAAGGATTTGCCGGTAGATTGTCAGCTTGATTCACGATGATGATTTCTAGCTTGCTAGCTAAGATTTTGAAGATATGTCCAATCAACTCTACGATAGACATAATGTGATTTGACTTTAACTGTGGCCAATGACCTTGAACATTCTTGGATGGGCACTTCTTTTGTAACTGGGTGCAATGGGCTTGAATTTTTGAGCTCTCCCTGTAGATTTTGCGGTGACCTAGTGTCCCATGAGTGACAGAACACTGAGCCAGTCACAGCACAATTAGTGAACATTACCAACCCCTAAACTCCGTATTTTCCGCTGGCTGCCCCACCACCACAGAAAGCATTGAGCTAGCCTGAAACACCTGCATTTTGGAGCTCCCTTCCTCAAGAAAGCATTGTTTGCAAACTGATATGTGACATGTATTAATACCTGCAGACAAGGGGGGTGCTGTGGTTGTTTTAGACTATGATAAATATAAAGAAGAAATTCAGAGACTACTCAGTAATGAACGTTTCTATAGAAAACTGAGTGTTGATCCCACACAGGTGATCCAAAGGGAAATATGCTCTAATCTGGAGCCCCATTAAACAACCTGATCTCAAAACCTGAATATGAATATCCTTGCTGCAAATGTGCCATACGTCCATGCTTGTACATTTTACCGAAATTACACAAACCTAAAACACAACCAGGCAACTATTCAGGCAGACCAGTGGTTGCAGGAATAAATCAAATCAAATCAAATTTTATTTGTCACATACACATGGTTAGCAGATGTTAATGCGAGTGTAGCGAAATGCTTGTGCTTCTAGTTCCGACAATGCAGTAATAACCAACAAGTAATCTAACTAACAATTCCAAAAAACTACTGTCTTATACACAGTGTAAGGGGATAAAGAATATGTACATAAGGATATATGAATGAGTGATGGTACAGAGCAGCATAGGCAAGATACAGTAGATGGTATCGAGTACAGTATATACATATGAGATGAGTATGTAAACAAAGTGGCATAGTTAAAGTGGCTAGTGATACATGTATTACATAAGGATGCAGTCGATGATATAGAGTACAGTATATACGTATGCATATGAGATGAATAATGTAGGGTAAGTAACATTATATAAGGTAGCATCAAAGGTGCATCAAAGCTGGGACCGAGAGACTGAAAAACAGCTTCTATCTCAAGGCCATCAGACTGTTAAACAGCCACCACTAACATTGAGTGGCTAGTGATATATTTACATCATTTCCCATCAATTCCCATTATTAAAGTGGCTGGAGTTGAGTCAGTGTCAGTGTCAGTGTGTTGGCAGCAGCCACACAATGTTAGTGGTGGCTGTTTAACAGTCTGATGGCCTTGAGATAGAAGCTGTTTTTCAGTCTCTCGGTCCCAGCTTTGATGCACCTGTACTGACCTCGCCTTCTGGATGATAGCGGGGTGAACAGGCAGTGGCTCGGGTGGTTGATGTCCTTGATGATCTTTATGGCCATCCTGTAACATCGGGTGGTGTAGGTGTCCTGGAGGGCAGGTAGTTTGCCCCCGGTGATGCGTTGTGCAGACCTCACTACCCTCTGGAGAGCCTTACGGTTGAGGGCGGAGCAGTTGCCGTACCAGGCGGTGATACAGCCCGCCAGGATGCTCTCGATTGTGCATCTGTAGAAGTTTGTGAGTGCTTTTGGTGACAAGCCAAATTTCTTCAGCCTCCTGAGGTTGAAGAGGCGCTGCTGCGCCTTCTTCACGATGCTGTCTGTGTGAGTGGACCAATTCAGTTTGTCTGTGATGTGTATGCCGAGGAACTTAAAACTTGCTACCCTCTCCACTACTGTTCCATCGATGTGGATAGGGGGTGTTCCCTCTGCTGTTTCCTGAAGTCCACAATCATCTCCTTAGTTTTGTTGACGTTGAGTGTGAGGTTATTTTCCTGACACCACACTCCGAGGGCCCTCACCTCCTCCCTGTAGGCCGTCTCGTCGTTGTTGGTAATCAAGCCTACCACTGTTGTGTCGTCCACAAACTTGATGATTGAGTTGGAGGCGGGCGTGGCCACGCAGTCGTGGGTGAACAGGGAGTACAGGAGAGGGCTCAGAACGCACCCTTGTGGGGCCCCAGTGTTGAGGATCAGCGGGGAGGAGATGTTGTTGCCTACCCTCACCACCTGGGGGCGGCCCGTCAGGAAGTCCAGTACCCAGTTGCACAGGGCGGGGTCGAGACCCAGGGTCTCGAGCTTGATGACGAGCTTGGAGGGTACTATGGTGTTGAATGCCGAGCTGTAGTCGATGAACAGCATTCTCACATAGGTATTCCTCTTGTCCAGATGGGTTAGGGCAGTGTGCAGTGTGGTTGAGATTGCATCGTCTGTGGACCTATTTGGGCGGTAAGCAAATTGGAGTGGGTCTAGGGTGTCAGGTAGGGTGGAGGTGATATGGTCCTTGACTAGTCTCTCAAAGCACTTCATGATGACGGAAGTGAGTGCTACGGGCGGTAGTCGTTTAGCTCAGTTACCTTAGCTTTCTTGGGAACAGGAACAATGGTGGCCCTCTTGAAGCATGTGGGAACAGCAGACTGGTATAGGGATTGATTGAATATGTCCGTAAACACACCGGCCAGCTGGTCTGCGCATGCTCTGAGGGCGCGGCTGGGGATGCCGTCTGGGCCTGCAGCCTTGCGAGGGTTAACACGTTTAAATGTATTACTCACCTCGGCTGCAGTGAAGGAGAGACCGCATGTTTTCGTTGCAGGCCCTGTCAGTGGCACTGTATTGTCCTCAAAACGGGCAAAAAAGTTATTTAGTCTGCCTGGGAGCAAGACATCCTGGTCCGTGACTGGGCTGGATTTCTTCCTGTAGTCCGTGATTGACTGTAGACCCTGCCACATGCCTCTTGTGTCTGAGCTGTTGAATTGAGATTCTACTTTGTCTCTGTACTGACGCTTAGCTTGTTTGATAGCCTTGCGGAGGGAATAGCTGCACTGTTTGTATTCGGTCATGTTACCAGACACCTTGCCCTGATTAAAAGCAGTGGTTCGCGCTTTCAGTTTCACGCGAATGCTGCCATCAATCCACGGTTTCTGGTTAGGGAATGTTTTAATCGTTGCTATGGGAACGACATCTTCAACGCACGTTCTAATGAACTCGCACACCGAATCAGCGTATTCGTCAATGTTGTTGTCTGACGCAATACGAAACATCTCCCAGTCCACGTGATGGAAGCAGTCTTGGAGTGTGGAGTCAGCTTGGTCAGACCAGCGTTGGACAGACCTCAGCGTGGGAGCCTCTTGTTTTAGTTTCTGTCTGTAGGCAGGGATCAACAAAATGGAGTCGTGGTCAGCTTTTCCGAAAGGGTGGCGGGGCAGGGCCTTATATGCGTCGCGGAAGTTAGAGTAACAATGATCCAAGGTCTTTCCACCCCTGGTTGCGCAATCGATATGCTGATAAAATTTAGGGAGTCTTGTTTTCAGATTAGCCTTGTTAAAATCCCCAGCTACAATGAATGCAGCCTCCGGATATATGGTTTCCAGTTTGCAGAGAGTTAAATAAAGTTCGTTCAGAGCCATCGATGTGTCTGCTTGGGGGGGGATATATACGGCTGTGATTATAATCGAAGAGAATTCTCTTGGTAGATAATGCGGTCTACATTTGATTGTGAGGAATTCTAAATCAGGTGAACAGAAGGATTTGAGTTCCTGTATGTTTCTTTCATCACACCATGTCACGTTAGCCATAAGGCATACGCCCCCGCCCCTCTTCTTACCAGAAAGATGTTTGTTTCTGTCGGCGCGATGCGTGGAGAAACCCGCTGGCTGCACCGCCTCGGATAGCGTCTCTCCAGTGAGCCATGTTTCCGTGAAGCAAAGAACGTTACAGTCTCTGATGTCCCTCTGGAATGCTACCCTTGCTCGGATTTCATCAACCTTGTTGTCAAGAGACTGGACATTGGCAAGAAGAATGCTAGGGAGTGGTGCACGGTGTGCCCGTCTCCGGAGTCTGACCAGAAGACCGCCTCGTTTCCCTCTTTTTCGGAGTCGTTTTTTTGGGTCGCTGCATGGAATCCACTCCGTTGTCCTGTTTGTAAGGCAGAACACAGGATCCGCGTCGCGAAAAACATATTCTTGGTCGTACTGATGGTGAGTTGACGCTGATCTTATATTCAGTAGTTCTTCTCGACTGTATGTAATGAAACCTAAGATGACCTGGGGTACTAATGTAAGAAATAACACGTAAAAAAACAAAAAACTGCATAGTTTCCTAGGAACGCGAAGCGAGGCGGCCATCTCTGTCTCTGTTGGCGCCGGAAGCATCAAGAATAGGCTCAATGCTAGAGCCATTGTCGAACTTTGTAGACTCTATTTTTAAAACTAATGTGCATTGCCATCATATGTAAAAGACTCTACAGACTTCATAAACAAGATCTCACCAATAACGGGTTTAAAAGAAGACTGTATTCTGGTCACATTAGATGTCGAGAGTCTGTATACCAGCATTCCCCATGTGGGGGGGCTGGCAGCACTAGCACACTATTTGAGAGACAGAGATACTAATGAATATCCACCAACAAACTTCATTTTAGAGCTTGCGGAATATGTTTTGACATATAACTGTTTTAGGTTTGATGATGAATATGATGAATCCAAACGAATGGAACATCGATGAGCTCCACATTCACTCCGAGCTATGCTAACCTTTATGTGGGTCTTTTTGAAGAACGTTTTGTTAACAATCCATTTTTGAATAAAGTCCTGAAGTGGTATGATATATTGACGACATTTTTTGCATATGGGAAGGAACTGATAAAGAGCATTCAGATTTTATGGCATTACTCAATGACATTGACCCAAATCCTAAATTCACTATTGAACGTGACACTCAACGTGTTCATTACCTTGACATGTGGATTGAGAAATCAAATGGAACCCTGTTTACAACTCTGTATAGAAAAGAAACGGACAGAAATACTCTATTGCAGGGAGACAGCATCCACCCTGAGCCTTTAAAAAGGGGACTTCCAAGAAGCCAATTTTTCAGACAGCGCATTTCAGATATGTTACTCCACAGAGAATTATCTAGAAAAAGCAGCGGAGATGTGCATTAGGTTTCCAAGAAGAGGCTATTCGCCACAATGTGTGGATGAAGCTCTTAATTTGGCATTGGAAAAAACACGAGATGAACTGTTACAAAAAAGACCCGTTAAAGAACACTCCGTAATGTTCACAACTACATATACTTTGAACTCGCGTAAAGTGGGAGGTGTGGTCAAGAAACACTGGCATATTTTATCATCGGACCCAGTTTTGCCGGCTGAATTTAAAAATCCACCACTTATTGTGTATATGAGAAGACAATCAGCCAGGCCCTTTTACGCCCTCTACTAATCAGCCAGGCCCTTTTACGCCCTCTACCAAATGGTAGCTATAAATGCAGAGGATGCGCACAGTGCAACAATATGATAAAGTGTGAATATTTCTGCCACCCACACACAGGAAAACGGTTCCAAATAAATTACATTATTACGTGTTCCACCACCCATGTTATTTACATTATTAAATGTCCATGTGGGCTATGCTATCTCGGTAAAACCTCTCGTTCTCTCAAACAAAGAATTAGTGAACACAAAAGTTCAATCAGGAGAAACGACAGGGATTATCCAGTCGCAATACATTTCAATGACCTGAATGAAGCATGATATTTCTACCTTTAGATTTTGTGGCATAGAGAAAGCTAAGATATCAGACAGGGGAGGTGATATCAATAATACTCTGAGGAGAAGGAAATGTTTTGGGATTTTCACCCTCCAGACATTATTTCTGAAAGGGCTTAATGATGAAATGCCTATGTGTGTTATGTTGTGAATTTGAACACGAATTATGTGCCTATTTAAGATTTTTCTGTTTTTCGTATGATGTACCCAATGACTAATGTAAACTTGCTATGTTCTCATTTTGATTTTACAAACGTGTTTCATACGTCTTATTTATAGACTTTTGTAATATTTATGAAACGCATATTGATATATTTGGTAGCACTTATTTGTTTTCCCCTTGCCTTCAACCCCATTCGATGTGTAGAACGGATGTGGGAGGGGCTATGTCTACATAACGGGGCACATTTTAAAAAAATTCACAAAAGCTCTGACGAAGGCGGTGAGGCCGATACGTAAGCTTATTAAATATCAGTGATACTATCAAGAGCAGTGTGCGGTTTCCTTTTTCCTTCATCTTGTTCACTTGTTGCCATGCACCTGCAAATTAGATTGCTCAGATGTGCAAGTGCCTTTTGAATTTTTTAACATGTATTAATACCAAAATAACATGCAAAACAGGCAAAAAAATCTAATTAAAATAATAATCATAATAATATTTATTTTTCTTTTTGTTAAACAGGTGGGGCTCAAAACAGGTGGGGCTCAGCCCCACATGCCCTGAATGACAGGTCGCCACTGCCTTATGGTATAGCTCAGCGTTCCCAAACAATTTCTATTGGCACAAGCACTGTTCACACCCCTCTTGTTTTTTAGCCAATCAATTTTGTTGTAATGTTTGATCTACACAAATCACGGCCTGACCACTCATTAGGCAGAATTAGGCAGCCACCTTCTGCGGGAGAATGACGACATGAAACCTCACATAATACTGCACAAAAACAGTAACAATTTCTCTCAACCAGTGGCATATGGGCTTTTTAGGTGATCGCTGATGCAACCCTGTTAGAAGCAGTGCCCACTTTGTCAAAGGCAGGGGTGCAAAATATTTTGCTTGTCCATTTCCAGCCCACCTCTCCAGGGTGCTGTTGGAGAGAGTTATTGCTGTGGTGCTCTAACATAAATCATGTAGCAGATATAGGATATGGTCGAAAGAGTATGTGGCATTTTATGTAGCCTACAGGCTGGAGATAAAATGTATGACAATGTAATGAGATGGACACTGTTTATACCATGCAGGTTTCTCCGATCAAATAGCTTAACCTAAATGGCACCCAATCAAATAAAACATTTGCTGTCATGTTGACAAACATATCCTAAAAACAGGACAGGTCAAAGTAAAATGGACAAGAAGGAATGGACAAGAAGGAATGGACAATAAGGAATGGACAATAAGGAATGGACAATAAGGAATGGACAATCACAACTGTCCAGGAGTTTCACCCGGGTGTCATGATCAGTGGTTTTAAGTTTGTATCTGTCCATTTTTGACAAGCTGATCATAGCGAAAAAGAAAATACACTATATATATACAAAAGTATATGGACACCCCTTCAAATTAATGTATTCTGCTATCTCAGCCACACCCCTTGCTGACAGGTGTATAAAATCGTGCACACAGCAATGTAATCTCCATAGACAAACATTGGCAGTAGAATGGCCTTACTGAAGATCTCAGTGACTTTCAATGTGGCACCGTCATATGATGCCACCTTTCCAACAAGTCATTTTGTCAAATTTCTGACCAGCTGCGAAGTGTTAGGCCACACAAGCTCATAGAACGGGACCGCCGAGTGCTGAATTGCGTAACGCGTAACAAATAGTCTGTCCTCGGTTGCAACATATCAAACATCTCCAATCGAAAATCAAATCAAGAATCGGCTTTCTATTCCGCAACAAAGCATCCTTCACTCACGCCGCCAAACTTACCCTAGTAAAACTGACTATCCTACCGATCCTCGACTTCGGCGATGTCATCTACAAAATTGCTTCCAACACTCTACTCAGCAAACTGGATGCAGTTTATCACAGTGCCATCCGTTTTGTCACTAAAGCACCTTATACCACCCACCACTGCGACTTGTATGCTCTAGTCGGCTGGCCCTCGCTACATATTCGTCGCCAGACCCACTGGCTCCAGGTCATCTACAAGTCCATGCTAGGTAAAGCTCCGCCTTATCTCAGTTCACTGGTCACGATGGCAACACCCATCCGTAGCACGCGCTCCAGCAGGTGTATCTCACTGATCATCCCTAAAGCCAACACCTCATTTGGCCGCCTTTCGTTCCAGTTCTCTGCTGCCTGTGACTGGAACGAATTGCAAAATCGCTGAAGTTGGAGACTTTTATCTCCCTCACCAACTTCAAACATCTGCTGTCTGAGCAGTTAACCGATCGCTGCAGCTGTACATAGTCTATCGGTAAATAGCCCACCCATTTTTACCTACCTCATCCCCATACTGTTTTTATTTATTTACTTTTCTGCTCTTTTGCACACCAATATCTCTACCTGTACATGACCATCTGATCATTTATCACTCCAGTGTTATTAATCTGCAAAATTGTAATTATTCGCCTACCTCCTCATGCCTTTTGCACACAATGTATATAGACTCCCCTTTTTTTTCTACTGTGTTATTGACTTGTTAATTGTTTATTCCATATGTAACTCTGTGTTGTCTGTTCACACTGCTATGCTTTATCTTGGCCAGGTCGCAGTTGCAAATGAGAACTTGTTCTCAACTAGCCTACCTGGTTAAATAAAGGTGAAATAAAAAATAAATAAAAAAAAAACACTCACTACCAAGTTCCAAACTGCCTCTGGAAGCAACTTCAGCACAAGAACTGTTTGTCGGGAGCATCATGAAATGGGTTTCCATGGCCGAGCAGCGGAACACAAGCCTAAGATCACCATGCACAATGCCAAGTGTCGGCTGGAGTGGTGTAAAGCTCACAGCCATTGGACTCTGAAGCAGTGTAAACGCCTTCTCTGGAGTGATGGGTCACGCTTCACCATCTAGCAGTCCAATGGACAAATCTGAGCTTGGCGGATGCCAGGAGAATGCTACCTGCCCGAATGCATAGTGGGTAGCTACTTTTGGGTGGCTGATATTCAGAGTTTAAATAGCCAAGTTGATTAGTCACAGGAATCAGGACTAATAAAGCCAATGCAATGGCCTGTTTTACAAATGGTGGACCTACAACACGGATGAGCATTCATAAAATTCCATTGCAGGCAGACATGGTAGGCTACACATCAGTAAGCACAAGCCAATGTCATTTGGAAAGCTTTTTTTGGTCCTGTCTGGACCGGACACCTTTTTGTTGTTGGTGTTTTACAAACGGTAGGCTTACCACATAAATAGGCATCCATACAATTTAATTCCAGACAACACTGTGGGCTGCTCAGTAACCACGGGCTGACTCCGAAGCCTTTTGGATTTCTATTTTGGTGCATTCTGGACCAGGCTTAAATTCCACATTCACCGACATTGGTTTTTGATCCGGTCTCGACCAAATCTGAACCAATCATATACGTCTATGTTTGGTTCATATTTGGTGCGATGCAGACTGGCTTTGATTTCAATGTCCACGGACATTGATTGTTGGTCCGGTCCAGACCAAATCTGAACCAATCATTGGCATTTTTTTTGGTCTCACCTAGGGCGGCAGAGTGGCAATAACCGGCCCTGACCCAAATATCACATGAATACACATTAGACATGGCAAAATGTATAGAATTGCCAGAAAATTACTCTAAGGTCTGCAATGACTTACATGACAAGAGGAAAACTGATGATGCACTATCCAATTTCGAAATTGCACCTTGTGCATTCTACTATTACAACTTCAAGAGTAAGTTCAAAGCCAGACTGCGTTCCTTTGAAATTGTGATAATTTGCTTCAGACAAGTGCATTTCCAGGCATAGAGCTGACATGGAAGTAAATACTATTGAAAGTATTTTGAAAATTCCCAAAACAAACCTTTTTCCTTATACAATTCACCTAGGTGTACATTTTAAACTCAAAATAACTTTCCCTGACTTTGGAGAATCCCATATGAACACGTCATAATGCTTGTGGGCTGTGGGGGTGTGCCACACCAGTGAATTAAGCTGATAAGCCACTCTTTAATGGCTTCAGAATGAGCAGCCAGGCTCCTTGGGTTGTAAACTCTCTGGATTTGGAAACTAGAGGTGCTCCTGAGTAGAATGGACCCCCTTTTACTGCGACACAATGTACTGTACAGGAAATTGTGTACGGTGCAAAGAAATGTATACAAATAATAATAATTTGATGTTTTATTGCCACATACACAGGATAGGGTCAGACATATACTGTATATGTCCAATATGAAAAACCTACTGAACATTGTGCAATATGAATGGGCTAATTAAAAATTGGATTTAAAAGTGTTTTCTAAAGTTGATTATTATAATTATAATAAAAATGGTGTGATTAATATTGTTAATCATTATTATTAATAGTAGCATTATAAATAATGTTTTGTTATTTGTATTACTGTTGTTACCATAATAACTATCTAGTAATCATTACTTTTAATGCTGTTAACAATAATGTCAATGCTATAATATTATTTGTGCTATAAAGGAGATTAAGTGTTTTCCTTTTTTCCTGTTGTTAAACAAAATGTCCGTATAGCGTATGGTTCGGCAGCCCCGGACCCCCATTGGAAAGGCTAGATGTCAAACTGGGGCAAGGACTCAGAATATGTAGTGGGGCACTTCGGACCTCCCCAGTGGCTGCACTACAGGTGTAGATGGGGGATATGCAGATTAGGAGACAGCAGCTGGCAAATAATTATTGTGTCAACCTACAGGGACATGGGGTGTCTCATCCTGCTAAAGGGATTTGACAGGCATGCTGGGAACATGAGCAAAGACAAAACACAAGCTTTGGGTGGGTAATACCCAAGCGAAATGAGATGGGACTGTATGGAAGGGAGTTTAGTCCAAAAGTAACTATTCCCGCCTCCAGTAGTTGATCTAGAAGTGTTGGAGAGACTACAGAAAGATATGGAGAGTGTTGATCCATCTGATTTGTTTAAGATACGTCTGGATACTGTGTATCAGGAATTTGTGGCCATTTACTCAGATGATTCAAAAGATCCAAGGACAGGACGTACTGGGTCAGCATTTGTAGTGCAGGAATGTGGGGTGGAAGTCAGGAAACGTATTACAGATCATCTGGCTGTATATACAGGGGAGCTGATGGCCATACTGTTGGCCTTGCAGTGGGTGGAGGAAGTCTAGCCAGACAGAGTAGTTATTTGCTCTGATTCATGTGCAGTGTTGATGAGTCTCCAGTCCTTCAGGTCACGTAGCAGACAAGACCTGCTTTATGAGGTGCTACTAACCCATATCAGGATTAGACAGATGGGTATACAGATAAGATTTACTTGGGGTCCCAGCCCATGTGGAGGTGGAGGGGAACGATGCAGTTGATGTACTGGCTAAACAAGAACTTAGTAGTGGGGATGTGAATGTTGTAGTTTCAATGAGCAAGGCAGAGGCCTGATATGGACAGTGATGGTGCAGAGATGGCAGGAGCAATGGAATAGAGATACTAAGGGCAGGCATTTATTTCAATTACAGAGGAAAGTCAGGGAGGGGAGGACAAGAGGAAGGGACAGAAAAGAGGAGGCTATTTTTACAAGATTACGGGTGGGACACAGACGGTTGAATAAGACTTTAAATGTGATAGGAAAGCCTCCAACAGGAAAGTGTGATTATTTGCAAGGAAACAGAGACTGTGGAGCATGTATTGCTACAGTGTGGACAGTATCATCGGGAAAGTGAGAGGCTGAGTTCTAGTATGAGGGAGAAGGGGATACAGGAAATTAGTTTAAGTAGTATATTGAGTAGAACGTCATTAGTTATAGTCTCAAATATTTTGTTATATTTTTTAAGAGCAACGAGGCTGGCAGGTAGGATTTAGTTTCTACCCGTCTCTGGCCCACACTCCAGTTCAGTAGGTGGTGGTAATGCACCATGACGTTGGATGCCAACTGCCGATAATCCCCACCGAAGAAGAAGAAGAAGAAGAAGAAGAAGAAGAAGAAGAAACAATTCGACCGGAAGTAGCTAGCTAGGCAGCTAGCATCCTCAAACACTTTGCTTCAAAAATGCCGGAGTTAGCGGTAGAAAATGTTGTTGTCCATCCACTTGTGTTGCTCAGCGTGGTGGATCATTTTAATAGGTATGTAATTAATAATATATATGTTTTAAAATCACATCCATTCGCTACTTCTGCTAGCTTGCCACTTTTGTACGAGATGATGATGTTGCAGCCAGGCATGGCTAACGTTAGCTGGCCAGCTAACCTGCTGAGTCAGAAACCCATTTGAAACTGTGCATTTGTTAGCAATGACAGTAGTATATCTAGTTAGTTTATTTTGGCTGGTAAATTGTAATAACAGGCAAATAGTTAGCAACATTCACTAATTATGGACGAATTTAGCCACCGCATCATTATGGATCAGAGTAGTTAGCTAGCTAATTTAGCTAGGGATAAAGTATTGTAGTTGGCTTATTCAGGTGTTTCCAAACCTTTTCACTCGGGCCTGCCTTCTTCCAGCATTGGAGAACATCCCGCGCCCCCCACGTCTATTTTTATTGGTACAAGCACTATTTATGACAAACTGTTAACACCCCTCTTGTTGTTGTTGAGTGGGGGGCGGCGGCATTTAGCAGATTTAAAGTTTATTTCCTGAAATTCTACACATTTTGTCATGGGATGCAGAGAACATTTTGCGGTTTCATAAAACATTTTCTTGCAATTCTATATATTTTGCCATGTCTAATGCGTATTCATGTGATAGTTGAGTGACTCAATCAATACAACAACATCTATGGGCTAAAAAACCTTGCTAAAGAATGTTTGCTGACATGAGCTAGTTAATCTGGACATTTCTGACAAGTTATACATACCTCTGAGGTCTGCAATGACTTACATGACAAGAGGAGAAACTGATTTCGAAATTGTACATTGGGCATTCTACTATTACAATTTTTATGAGTAAGTTGAAAGCCGGACTGAGTTCCCCCTGCCGTTTGGGAACCACTGAGCTAATTAACTAGTTATGTTACCTTTCTGAGAGATGCACTCTTAAACTTTTGTATCATTTCAGCCAGTAGTTTTTAAAGTGGTACTCATGAGCAAAAATTGGTCCCAGTTTTTTGTGGACTACGTCATCATATTGTGTACTATGTCATCCATTTCTTATGTTACGTCCTGCTATATAAATAAAATTCATATATGTTACGAATCCAATTTGTACTATATGTTACAATTTTTTTGTGATTAAGCTCATGGAGCGTGTCTTAAGTTTTTGTTTGATTTCCACTAAGACATCCTATGATATTGATTGTGTATATGTTCTCTTTTGACAGAATAGGGAAAGTAGGCAACCAAAAGCGAGTAGTGGGTGTCCTCCTCGGCTCTTGGCATAAGAAAGTCCTTGATGTATCCAACAGCTTTGCAGGTGAGTTATTCTCTTTCCATGTACTAAAATAACGTGTTTGTGACTAGTTTATAACATCTTTATCATATTTGTGAGAGAACTCAAATAATAATGATCACTAAACATTTAGCTATATTGCTAAGCCTGTTATTGGATCCAATTGATATTGATTGTGTGTTTTTCTCCAGTGCCTTTTGATGAGGATGACAAGGATGATTCAGTGTGGTTCCTGGATCATGACTACTTGGAGAATATGTACAACATGTTCAAGAAAGTCAATGGTGAAGACCACACACACACACTATAGATTATTACATTTGAACTATATACATTCAGTCTCAACAACTTCTACATAGTGTGGCTATGAGATTCTTAAACCTTTTCCTTCTCTTCTCTCCAGCCAGAGAGAGGATAGTGGGCTGGTATCACACAGGTCCTAAACTACATAAGAATGATATTGCCATCAATGAACTCATCAAGCAATACTGCACCAATTCAGTAAGTGCTTTCCACCCAGTAAATATTCCACATTAATACCTAAATATCGGTAAGAAATATGTCTCATCTCCTGTTGAAAGGATTAAATTGTATTGATAATGCAGCAGATAATTAAGTGAACATTGACTGTGTTTGTATGGCACTTTCCCCCTCAGGTATTAGTGATCATTGATGTAAAGCCTAAGGACCTGGGCCTGCCTACAGAAGCCTACTTCTCGGTGGAGGAAATACATGACGTAAGTGGAGCATAGACTTGTTTGAGACTAAATGACAAAATAAGTCAAACCCTGGACCAGCCAACCATAGGGGCTGTGGGCTGATTTTGGACTGGGCATCCAATTGATCATTGTGAAAGGAAGGAAGACTTTTACTCTAAAAGGGTTCTTGTCTCTTCACTCTTCCAGGACGGCACCCCGACCTCCAAAACATTTGAACATGTGACCAGTGAGATTGGAGCTGAGGAGGCAGAGGAGGTGGGCGTGGAGCACCTTCTCAGGTACACATAATTTTTTAACTGGACTACGCAGACACCAAACATTTCATGGATTTTCAATTATTTCTACAGTTTCATGCTTAACACCACACCGAACAGACTTGCACTAATGTCGCCTAAACTTGATATATTCTACCCTATTTTCTTCCGTCTACAGAGACATCAAGGACACAACAGTTGGTACTCTGTCACAGCGTATCACTAACCAGGTACATGGCCTAAAGGGGCTCAACTCCAAGCTGCTGGACATCAGGTCTTACCTGGAGAGAGTGGCTGCAGGCAAGTTGCCCATCAACCACCAAATCATCTACCACCTACAGGACATCTTCAACCTGCTTCCTGATGTCAACCTTCTGGTAAGCTGGGGTGTAGGTTTAGGATGGGGATGGTGTGGGGATGGGGTAATGTGTGTGAGTAGGCTGAGTTCTGTGGGAGAAAGGGGGCAGGGGGTGGCTGGCATGGTAATCAATATTAGCTTTTTTATTTTGAAGGAGTACACAGATTCATTTTCCTTCTCAAATCAAACAAATTCACATGGTATGGTCTACTACTTCATTACAATGAACAGACAGTCAGGCTTTTTCCACCAGATTTTCACTGTTTAGTTAATCATTATGCACAATGCCCTAATCCTGCCACTTCTCCCTGTAGGAGTTCACAAAGGCCTTCTACCTGAAGACCAATGACCAGATGCTAGTGGTCTACCTGGCATCCCTCATCCGCTCAGTGGTGGCTCTCCACAACCTCATCAACAACAAGATCTCCAACCGTGACGCTGAGAGGAAGGAGGGACAGGAGAAGGAAGAGGGCAAGAAGGAGAAGAAGGAAGACAAGGAGAAGAAGGAAGAGAAGGAGAAAGGCGACACCTCGTCTAGGAAAGATGAGAAAAAGAAGAAATGAGTGTGCACTATTGGTGTTCGTCTTTGTCATACCCTATTCCCCTGGATAGTGCACTACTTTTGGCCTGAGCCACAGTCGTCTGTATATGGGTCTAGCTAAAAGTAGTGCTCTATATGGGGGTGGGGTGTCATTTGAGACTTGCCCTTTGTCATAACTGGCACTGAATAACTATAGTGCTGAGGGTGACAGGATGGTTATGTGTGTTGGATGTTCTCTACAATGAGAACATGTTGGTTCTGCACCATCTGGGCTGCGTTTAGTAGGGCACAACGTTACAGAACCTCAGATAGAAATCCATATTGTAGAACAGACATGCCTTTTTGACACATAAAGAGTCAGGTCAGCTCTATTCTGGTATTTCTATCTACAACTTTCAGTAAATTGCCCCCTCCCGAATGTGACCCTGGTGTTGTGTGTGTGTGTGTGTGTGTGTAGTGAAAGAAACCTTCAGTTTCTGTATCACTTCATTAAAGTAGGGTCATATTAAATCATTTTTGTTAAGTTTCTAAGTGGCAAATCTTTTCTTTTGTCCCTTGCCTTTGTTTGGGTGTATTTTGTTGTACTGTATGATATTTCATATCATAGAAACACAGGGAGGAGAATTGTAAGGTTATGAAGCCTCACCTGACATTTGTGGGGGAGATGCATTCAAGTCTGGTAATGGACTGCATATTATGAATCTCTCACAACACAGGTGATACCAAGTGAAGAGTGGTTTGAAGTTTATTTTTCCATTTGGATTAACTGTAGACAAAGATTATTGATAAAGGATCTATACTGGGTTACTTGATGACACAACCTTTACAGCCAAGGAACTAATAGTTCCTGAAGTGCCTTCAGAAAGTATTCATACCCCTTGACTTATTCCACATTTTGTGTTACAGCCTGAATTCAAAATATATATTTTTCCCCCTCACCCATTTTACACACAATACCCAATTTTTAAAATGTATATTTTACCCTTATTTTACCAAGTAAGTTGACTTGAGAACACATTCTCATTTACAGCAATGGCCTAGGGAATAGTTACAGGGGAGAGGTGGGGGGATGAATGAGCCAATTGTGAACTGCGGATGATTAGGTGACCATGATGGTATGAGGGCCAGATTGGCAATTTTGCCCGTAATGACATACTTCTGTATTTTATTATTAATTTTTTTTGTATCACACCTGAGTCAATACATGTTAGAATCACCTTTGGCAGCGATTACAGCTGTGAGTATTTCTGGGTAAGTCTAAGAGCTTTTCACACCTGGATTGCACAATATTTGCACATTATTCTTTTAAATATTCTTCAAGCTCTGTCAAATTGGTTGTTGATCTTTGCTAGACAGCAATTTTCAAGTCTTGCCATAGTTTTTCAAGTCGATTTATGTCACTGTAACTAGGTCACTCAGGAACATTCAATGTCGTCTTGGTAAGCAACTCCAATGTAGATTTGGCCTTGTGTTTTAGGTTATTGTCCTGCTGAAATGTGAATTTGTCTCCCAGTGTCTGTTGGAAAGCAGACGGAACCCGGTTTTCCTCTGATTTTTCCTGTGCTTAGCTCTATTCTGTTTATTTTCATCCTAAAAAAACTCCTTGCCGATGACAAGCATACCCATATCTTGATGCAGTCACCACCATGCTTGAAAAAATGAAGTGGTACTCAGTGATTTGTTTGATTTGCCCCAAATATAACGCTTTGTATTCAGGACAAAAAAAAGTTCATTTCTTTGCCACATTTTTTGTAGTTTTACTTGAGTTAATTATTGCAAACAGGATGCATATTTCTGTACAAGCTTCATTTTTCACTGTTATTTAGGTTAGTATTGTGGAGTAACTACAATGTGGTTGACGCCTCTGCGTTTATTACTATCATCCTTGTCATGACGCAGCACTAGGTTAGTATGGCGAAGATGCGTTTCTGTTAGATTTGGCGATGTGTAGATTTATATTCTAACATACAGTAAAATAACGGTAGGTATGTTTTTTTGTACGACAAACTGCTAATAGGCTTAGATTATTTTCACACTAACGTCAGTAGCTAATTCGAAAATTGTACCATGCAATCTATGGTATGCAACAAGGAATACAGCCGTAGGATTTTATCAAATGTTCAAGTCAGATAAATCAGATTTTGGTCGGTAAAATTGATTGTGACGTCAGGGTTTAAAACCCCCAGGGGAGGGAGAGCAAGGTTGGAGTGTCGTATGTAAGCTATTTGCCCACGGTAAAGTAGGCAGTAGGCGAGGAAGAGCGAGCACGAGAGACGCACCACCCACCAAGCTAAATAACATTCTTATTCCCAATTGATCAGGGCATGACTCCTCAAATATCACCCTAGTGAGGTGTGAACAGCAAGAGCGGTGATATGGCCTATATCCAGGTAAGGTGTACGCTGTCCCTATGTTATATTTGTAATGTTAGTCAGATCACTCGTCTTGCTCTGGGGTGAATGGTAATCTGCAGAATGGACGTTTCTGAGTTGTGTCGGAGTGTGGTTTCATAATGACATCAGGGTTGCGGGACGTGATTAATCACTGGGTTTTTACTCCGTTGTCAGATGACATAATTTCAGAATTCACGCAGCTAGTCAGACCAAGTAGGCTATGGAGTCCTAAAAGCGGGTCTGCACCCCATCTCTGTCTCACCCAAAAACAGGTGGTTTAAAGCAATCTTAAACGTTGCCAGGGCTCCTGGCTCGTGTGTGTGTGTGGAGCTTCAGTTTGCTAAGACTTTTGGTCACCTCAATTGCACATTTATGTGCCATTTCCTAAATGTGTTATCTCTTTGCTCCTTCAGATACCCGATGATGAGAAGGGGTATAAATTGGACCTCTTCTGTGTCCCCAAACACTATGAGGAGGATTTAGACCAGGTTATCATCCCCCATGGACTGATCATGGACAGGTAAGTCAAACATCACCACTGGACTGGCACGGCTACTGTACTATAACATAATTGCACATTTTCCTATTCCCTTGTGAAGTAAATCAGAACTCTAATTTTGTACAAATTCCTCTATGCCTCCATTGTTTCCTTAATTTACACCGTGGTTGCTAAGGTATTTTGTCGGATAGAGCTCACTGACATATTTGTTAGACAAATCAGTGTTAGCCATCTAAACCAGCAGTGATTTTTTTGTTGTTTTGTTGTAATGGTGTATAGCCATCAGCAATTTGCATTGCAGACAGGGAGAAGGCAAGCAGCAGCCTTATGAATGAAACACACTGTTCGTCAGATACCCTGTTGTAGAATGCCATGTTAAACCCTGTTATGAATAGTAGGACTCCAGACAGATCATTTGATTTGACCCAGTCAGCAACTTTTCAGCCAGTTTTCCACACATTGCCAATACTAGCCTTAAACCATGATGTTCTGACTGACCAGATCACAAACCATCTGAAGATTGATTGATGGGCCTGCCCAGAAATTTCAGGTCCCATGCCATTGTATCGCCCTTTCTCCCTTTCTTTTTTTTATCCTTCTCTCTATTCCTTCTGTCTCTCTCTAGGACTGAGCGCCTGGCTCGTGATATAGTCCGGGACATGGGGGGACACCATATAGTAGCACTGTGTGTTCTCAAAGGAGGTTATACATTCTTTGCCGACCTGCTGGACTACATCAAGGCCCTAAATCAGAACAGCGATAAGTCTGTCCCGTTGACTGTGGATTTCATTAGGCTAAAGAGCTATTGCGTGAGTGAACCACTCCACGTTTCTCTCACTCTCCTTCAATAGCCTCCAATTGTGTAAGAAAGATGGCAATCTTTATATGTAAGCAATGCAGCTGTTGCTTATTCTGTCTCTCGCTGTGTGTGTTTAGCCTGGTCTCAGATCAGTTTGTTTAGCCCACCCCTTCTTATCTGTTGTCTGTCATGACAACAAACATGACACAAGGGTTGGCTAAATCACAATGTGATCTGCTACTAGACTCTCATCTGATGCATGAGCAGATAACACTTCTATTGGCCAACACGGTTATGTCTTTTAATGTATTACTAGATGACCTTATGATTATTTAGAGTAGACCATCACCCTCTTCCTGGGTGAGATGTGTAATTTTACTGATATGTGTGTATTGTCCCCAGAATGACCAGTCTACAAACATTGTCAAAGTTATCGGAGGGGACGAGCTCTCAACTCTAACCGGGAAGGTGAGATTTGATTGCTTGACATAACCACAGATAAAATACAAATATTTTAGGAGTGAAGTTGTAAGCCTTTAACCAATGAGGTGCTGTATTTTTGTTTTTATATATATATATATATATATACACACACACACAGTGGGGCAAAAAAGTATTTAGTCAGCCACCAATTGTGCAAGTTCTCCCACTTAAAAAGATGAGGCCTGTAATTTTCATCTTCACAAGGTTTACACACACTGTTGCTGGTATTTTGGCCCATTCCTCCATGCAGATCTCCTCTAGAGCAGTGATGTTTTGGGGCTGTTGCTGGGCAACATGGACTTTCAACTCCCTCCAAAGATTTTCTATGGAGTTGAGATCTGGAGACTGGCTAGGCCACTCCAGGACCTTGAAATGCTTCTTACGAAGCCACTCCTTCGTTGCCTGGGCGGTGTGTTTGGGATCATTGTCATGCTGAAAGACCCAGCCACGTTTCATCTTCCATGCCCTTGCTGATGGAAGGAGGTTTTCACTCAAAATCTCACGATACATGGCCCCATTCATTCTTTCCTTTACACGGATCAGTCATCCTGGTCCCTTTGTAGAAAAACAGCCCCAAAGCATGATGTTTCCACCCCCATGCTTCACAGTAGGTATGGTGTTCTTTGGATGCAACTCAGCATTCTTTGTCCTCCAAACACGACGAGTTGAGTTTTTACCAAAAAGTTATATTTTTGGTTTCATCTGACCATATGACATTCTCACAATCTTCTTCTGGATCATCCAAATGCTCTCTAGCAAACTTCAGACGGGCCTGGACATGTACTGGCTTAAGCAGGGGGACACGTCTGGCACTGCAGGATTTGAGTCCCTGGCGGCGCAGTGTGTTACTGATGGTAGGCTTTGTAACTTTGGTCCCAGCTCTCTGCAGGTCATTCACTAGGTCCCCCTGTGTGGTTCTGGGATTTTTACTCACCGTTCTTGTGATCATTTTGACCCCACAGGGTGAGATCTTGCGTGGAGCCCCAGATCAAGGGAGATTATCAGTGGTCTTGTATGTCTTCCATTTCCTAATAATTGCTCCCACAGTTGATTTCTTCAAACCAAGCTGCTTACCTATTGCAGATTCAGTCTTCCCAGCCTGGTGCAGGTCTACAATTTTGTTTCTGGTGTCCTTTGACAGCTCTTTGGTCTTGGCCATAGTGGAGTTTGTAGTGTGACTGTTTGAGGTTGTGGACAGGTGTCTTTTATACTGATAAGTTCAAACAGGTGCCATTAATACAGGTAACGCGTGGAGGACAGGAGCCTCTTAAACAAGTTGTTACAGGTCTGTGAGAGCCAGAAATCTTACTTGTTTGTAGGTGACCAAATACTTAGTTTCCACCATAATTTTCAAATTAATTAATTAAAAATCCTACAATGTGATTTTCTGGATTTTTTTTCTCATTTTGTCTGTCATAGTTGAAGTGTACCTATGATAAATTACAGGCCTCTCCCATCTTTTTAAGTGGGAGAACTTGCACAATTGGTGGCTGACTAAATACTTTTTTGCCCCACTGTATATGTGATCAATTGTCTTCTAATTTCCTTTGCAGAATGTTTTGATAGTTGAGGTAAGACCAATTTCCCTGTCTTTTTAGCACATAATCTGAAAATTCAGTCTCTGTAAATGTTAAAACTGCTGTACATAAATGTGTGGCGCACACTAGCTCTCTCATGAACTATAGCTGTATGACCAGGGTGCCAATCACATTCACTAATGGGTGTACCCTAAAAGAAAAAGAAGTGGGCTGTACCATTGCTATAGTTGTCCACATTAATATTGAATTGCTTCCCTTGAATTGTTGTTGGACTTCCTTGCACTCCTTAAATTGAAGCCCCTTATGCAACGGTATCTGTCCTGCTGACGTGTTTAGGACATTGTGGAGACTGGGAGGACTATGGAGACACTGCTATCACTGCTGAGTGAATGCAATCCAAAGATGGTCAAAGTCGTCAGGTGAGAACCAATGTATTAAGCACACAGTACTTTTTTTCCCCTCCCATATTGTGCTTACTGAACAGTCCCTATAAGTGCTGTGTAGCCCTGATTTAGACAGAGAAGTGGTTCAGCTCAGAATGTCACTCTTTGACTGCATTTACACCGGGGTCCAAATTCTGATATTTTTTTCACTAAATGGTCTTTTGACCAATAAATCTTTTTTAGAGCTGATCCAAATGTGACTATCTGATGTGATTGGTCAGTAGACCAATTAGTGGAAAAAAATCGATCTAGACAGCAATATTAATGACCGCACTCTCTATCTATTGTAATGCGCATTCTCCCCTTAAGCACTGATTTAGAGATGTTATGTGACTGGATCAGATTAAGAGTTAATCTATGTACCATACTGTTAATTGAACATTGGAAGGATGGGATATCCCTCTGCTATGGAAGGAACTATTTGACGCTAGTTTAGGTTGTAGACGGCTGTGTTGAGCGCATTATAGCTATGTTATTGAACAATGCAAGGCCAGTGAGTGGATTATATTGTTTGCTGTGTCATTGAGATTGTTGAAGACCATGTCATTGAGAACAATGCATGCCATTAAGAGCATGGTTTGCATAGAGATCCTATTCAGTTTTGTGCTTGTATGCATTGTCATTTCAGCCTTCTAGTCAAGAGAACACCAAGGAGCTCAGGATACAGACCAGACTGTGAGTTCTGCCGTGTTTTGTGTGTGTCGTGCATGTCTTCCCACTGTTGATACACTGCTGTACTAGAGTCTTTGGCAGGATGACCACGTATAATAGTTATATTTTTCACATGGAATTAATATGCATATCTAACTATCGACTTTGAATGTGTAGGTCAACATGGTACTCTGGTACTAGTATTCTACACACACATGGTTAGTGATGTATGTCATTCCTTTAAGTCAGAGTTGGATAAGCTTTCTAAGATGGTTTTGCAAGGACAGCTGTTTACCTTTGACCTGCTCTGTGACCCTTGAAGCTAAAGGGTCAACCCCAGTCACAGACAACAGGAGTTAACTAGCTAACCTCCAGAGATGGAAAAGAGAAACATACTTTATATCTGTGATAATGTTATGAAATGCTAATGCAAAACTCATCCCATAATATCTTTTGATACTGCTAACTTAATACTACACCGCAAGATGTCTAACTTACATGTGGCTTAGTATTGTACTGTGCAGTAAATGATGTCCGTCTCTGTATTTGGTCAGACATCGGGTTTGAGGTGCCAGATTCGTTTCTGGTGGGATATGCCCTGGACTACAATGAGTACTTCAGAGATCTCAGTGTAAGTTCGCTGCATTGGAGATGATCCTGATATTCAGTTATATTTTCTGTCTGAGATTCAGTATGTCAAAACCTAGTGAAAGATGTACACTGAGTGTACAAAACATTAGGAACAGCTTCCTAATATTGAGTTGGACTCCCTTTTTCCATCAGAACAGCCTCAATTCGTTGGGGCATCGACTCTACAAGGTGTCGAAAGCGTTCCACAGGGATGCTGACTCGTGTTGACTCCAATGCTTCCCACAGTTGTCAAGTTGGCTGGATGTCCTTTGGGTGGTGGACCATTCTTAATACACACAGGAAACTGTTGAGTGTGAAAAAACCATCAGCATTGCAGTTCTTGACAAACTCAAACTGGTGCACCTGACACCTACTTTTGTCTTGCCCGTTCACCCTCTGAATGGCACATGCACAATCCATGTCTCAAGGCTTGAAAATCCTTCTTTACCCTGCCTTGTCCCCTTCACCTACACTGATTTGAAGGAGAACAAGTGACATCAATAAGGGATGGTTGCTTTCACCTGGTCAGTCTGACATGGAAAGAACACTTGTTCCTAATGTTTTGTACACTCAATGTATGTATGAGGGGTCAGTTTAATCAAGTCTGCTGTTGGTGTATTCTTTTTACACTTTACCATGTGTTTTTGCTCTGTGCAGCACATCTGTATACTGAACGAGAACGCAAAGGAGAAGTACAAAGTGTGAGCTGAGGCGATAGACAGATGGATGACGAGAGACTAGGACCACTGTGATGATCCTGAGCTTTTTAGGGTTCTGAACCTTATCTGTGTATGAAACCTATTGTGAATTCAGTTTGCAAGATACTATTTGAGAACAAAAATGTATTGAATTCATATTTTTGTTCCCCTAGAAGCAATGGGATGAGTTATGTTTAAGTAGAGGATTTGTGTAAAGATGGTTATGGGAGTACATTTTTTATTTATTTAGATTTGTTATTCTATATTATATTGGGGCCTTGGATGCCTCATCTGATTTATGTTAGCAAGGATGGATTTTGTTATGTTGCTTAATATAATCCACAGGATCTCAGGCAAATGTACATATCCACAGTAAAATCTATGTGAGTCAAGTCATGTACTGCATTGTACAAACCAATGATGCTGTTTAGCTCATATGCCAAGCCCATGCAAAGACAAGCCTGGAATGTAATGTAACAATTTTGTTTAATAATGGCAATCTTTTCATTCACCAAGGACATTAACAATCCTATTGACAGCAATATTAAAATCTTACATTTGTGTGTTAGAGAGATGGATTGACTTTAAAGAAAAGAGAGATCTGCACACTACTTTTGTTTTTTTATTGAAGCATTTAAGGCCAAGAGGCTGATGTACAGTTGGAGTCATGAAGACATGTTTTTCAAGATCATGAGGAAGGAAAATGATGTGGATATATTGAATCATCTCAAGACATCAGTCAGGAAGTTAAAGCTTGGTCGCAAATGGGTCTTTCAAATGGACTATGACCCCAAGCATACTTCCAAAATTGTAGCAAAATAGCTTAAGGACAACAAAGTCAAGGTATTGGAGTGGCCATCACAAAGCCCTGACCTCAATCCCATAGAGCATTTGTTGGCAGAACAGAAAAAGCGTGTGCGAGCAAGGAGGCCTACAAACCTGACTCCGTTACATCAGCTCTGTCAGGAGGAATGGGACAAAATTCACCCAACTTATTGTGGGAAGCTTGTGGAAGGCTACCCAAAACATTTGACCCAAGTTAAACCATTTAAAGGCAATGCTACCAAATACTAATTGAGTGTATGTAAACTTCTGACGCACTGGGAATATGAAAGAAATAAAAGCTGAAATAAATCATTCTCTCCTATTATTCTGGCATTTCACATCCTTAAAATAAAGTGGTGATCCTAACTGAACTAAGACAGGGAAGTTTTACTAGAATATTAAATGTCAGTAATTGTGAAAAACTGAGTTTAAATGTATTTGGCTAAGGTGTATGTCAACTTCTGACTTCAACTGTACATAGTTGTGGGAAGTAGGGGTGCTGAGTGTTTAATAAATATTAAGATAAGCATCTTTCACAAAAGTTTGAGGCTTTACTAGTATTAACGGACCGATTATAGATTTCTGTAACATGGGCAAAAACATTGAGACAGTGGTTTGTGATGATATGGCTCAGTTGGTAGAGCGTGATTTCCACCGGGGACCAGCATGAAAATGTATGCACTCACTATTGTAAACTGCTCTACTAAAATGTAAAAGGAATTAAGACCATTTCAGTTCACATTTATAAATAAGTTGTATTTGCAAAGTATTTCAAGAAACTGGAAAACATATCAAGCAAGTATTTTTATATTCAGTCCCAAGTATTATCAGATTAACTGTTTTGTACAGAACTACATTGGCTTGCGAAAGTATTCACCCCCCTGGCATTTTACTTATTTTGTTGCCTTACAATGGGGTGTTTGTATCATGAGATTTACACAACATGCCTACCACTTTGGCGATGCAAAATATTTATTGTGAAACAAACAAGATGAGACAAAAAAATAGAACTTGAGCATGCATAACTATTCACCCCCCCAAAGTCAATACTTTGTAGAACCACCTTTTGCAGCAATTACAGCTGCAAATCTCTTGGAATATGTCTCTATAAGCTTGGCACATCTAGCCACTGGAATTTTTGCCCATTCTTCAAGGCAAAATTGCTCCAGCTCCTTCAAGTGGGATAGGTTCCGCTGGTGTACAACAGCCTTTAAGTCATACCACAGATTCTCAATTGGATTGTCTGGGCTTTGACTAGGCCATTCCAAGACATCTAATGTTTTCCCTTAAACCACTCAAGTGTTACTTTAGCAGTATGCTTAGGGTCATTGTCCTGCTTGAAGGTGAACCTCCGTCCCAGTCTCAAGTCTCTGGCAGACAAACAGGTTTCCATTAAGAATTTCCCTGTATTTAGCACCATCCATCGTTACTCCAATTCTGACCAGTTTCCCAGTCCCTGCCGATGAAAAACATCCCCACAGCACGATGCTTCCACCAACATACTTCACTGTGGGGATGATATTCTCGGGGTGATGAGGTGTTGGGTTTGCGCCAGACAGAGTTTTCCTTGATGGCCAAAAAGCAACATTTTAGTCTCATCTGACCAGAGTACCTTCTTCCATATGTTCGGAGGGTCTCCCACATGCATTTTGGCAAACACCAAATGTGTTTGCATATTTTTCCTTTAAGCAATGGCTTTTTTTCTGGCCACTCCCATGAAGTGGGAAGGCAGGTAGCCTAGTGGTTGGGTCATTGGACTAGTAACAAAAATGTTGCAAGATTGAATCCCTGAGCTAACAAGGTAAAAATCTGTCATTCTGCCCTTGAACAACCCACTGTTCCTAGGCTGTCATTGAAAATAAGAATTTGTTCTTAACTGACTTGCCTAGTTAAAGGTAAAATAAATAATTTTAATAGCCCAGCTCTGTGGAGTGTACAGCTTAAAGTGGTCCTATGGACAGATATTCCAACCTCCGCTGTGGAGCTTTGCAGCTCCTTCAGGATTATCTTCGGTCTCTTTGTTGCCTCTCTGATTAATGCCCTCCTTGCCTGGTCTGTGAGTTTTGGTGGGCCGCCCTCTCTTGGCAAGTTAGTTGTGGTGTCATATTCTTTCCATTTTTTAATAATGGATTGAAAGGTGCTCTGTGGGATATTCAAAGTTTCTGATATTTTTTATAACCCAACCCTGATCTGTACTTGTCCACAACTATGTCACTGACCTGTTTGGCAAGCTCCTTGCTTAGTGGTGTTGCAGACTCTGGGGCCTTTCAGAACAGGTGTATATATACTGAGATTATGTGACACTAAGATTGCACACAGGTGGACTTTATTTAACTAATTATGTGACTTCTGAAGGTAATTGGTTGCACCAGATCTTATTTAGGGGCTTCATATCAAAGGGGGTGAATACATATGCACACACCGCTTTTCTGTTTTTGATTTCTTTGAAACAAGTTATTTTTTTCCATTTCACTTCCACAATTTGGACTATTTTGTATATGTCCATTACATGAAATCCAAATAAAAATCAATTTAAATTACAGGTTGTAATGCAACAAAATAGGAACAATTCCAAGGGGATGAATACTTTTGCAAGGCACTGTATCAGACTCAAGTTACAAATGCTAGTGAACACGTAAATACATTTAGTAAAAAATAAATCACAAATGTAGTGCACTGGGCCTTTACTCGTCCTGTATTAGAGGATCAAGAAAGACATCTGCAGCACAGGTACTTTTTTTTTTTGCCGGATCGCAGCACCCCCTCCCCAAACTACTTCCCGCGGCGAATGAACTTCATTGCCTCTAGCAAGGTAAGTGTGCAGGATAATTTTTTCTTATGTTATCTCTTTGTTACCCTTCACCTGCAACACGATAGCTCAGCTGTGCGAGTGCCTTTTTGAATTATGGATTGACTTAAATGGTTTGGTAGATTAATTTCATGGCAGTTATTTTAGATGTTAATTTGAGGCACAACTGTTCAACATGTCCTTGCAAAACATAGAGCGTTATCATTTTCCAAGATGTTGGTCTCTGGTTCCCCACTAGATGGAGTGCCCTACATTTTCTTTATCCTGAAGGGACTCGCTTCCGCAATCCGCATGCAAACACTGTAGCCTAATGTCAAGTGGAAGCATTGTAGCAACAACAATCGTTTTGCACAGCAGGTGCCTGTCCGAAGAAAATATTTAATATTGGGATAGTAGTGATTATAGCATTCTGAAGCTTTTCTCTTGTACAGCAATAACAAACAAGCTATATTTTATAACAAAAACAAGGTAGGCTACTGGTATGTTTCACTGTGAGGTCTTTGCCTTTGGCTACATTGTTGACCTTCAGGATGGACCTAAAAGAAAAGACAGCTGCCATATTGAAGCAATATGAAGTCGGGAGCAGATTCTCGTACTTGCCGGTCTTGCCCAAAGCCTCGGTGTTGATACCGCTGTTTGTGAGGGACGGAGAGGTCCACATGCTGATGACTCTACGCTCCCAAGAGGTCAGTAATATGGCTCTCCCTTACTACTTAGTTCAACTAGTTTACCTTAACTATTATGTAATCGATTCTTAGGCCTACAGTTTTGCCATTGAACATACAAAATTGTGTTATGAACATTGAAACCATTAATACAAAAGTAAAGCATGACAGTGTTACATCCAAATGTGTGAAATTGTCCACTGAATTTATAAACATAGCCTTTGATATTTGTGCGTTAGCAGGCGTGAGTGTGCTTGTGCAAATATAGCACATTGCGATGTGTGAAATATACTACTCAGTTGTGGTGAGTCGCTCTTTTTGAACGGATCTGGTGAACGAATCGCATCGATGAGAGCCGTCCATTTGACTCCCTGATTCGCTTACTGATGGTACTGCTTTTTGAGATCAAAACAACGTTTTTCTGCTGCTAAATTACAAAGTATTCTCCAAAGAATGTGAATCCTTACAGCAGAAACAATAAATAGTGGGGCGAGAGGGTCAATCAAATTCATTGCAGGCCATCCAAATAATTTGGCCAGGTAAAAAAAGAAAAGAAATTGAACGTACATTTCAAGATCTGACACAATTGTAGCCAACCTTTTGGGCTTTACATTAGAGATTAGCAACATTTTCATGGTTCTCGGTTTATTTTTAAGCATTTTGAATTAAGATTTGTTTTTCGAGACAAATTAGCTGGCTCAACGAAATTACTCGAAATGCCCATCACAACTCAGCTTGAAATGTCCCCATTTGCCCTAGCGAATAGCTAGCTTTTCATGTGGTGCGGACTGGTAAGAATCACATCAAATGTTGTTTGACACGTTGTTTGCCATATTTGTTATTTGCCACGCTTCGTAAACCGGTGTAGACTGGCAGTGAAATGCCTACTTACGGCCTTTCCCAGCCTTGCAGAGAAATGAAAATAGAAAAGTAAAACGGGTAATAAATACACAATGAGTAACGATAACTTGGCAATACACAGGGTACCAAGTCGATGTGCAAGGGGACAAGGTAATTGAGGTAGATATGTACATATAACTAGGGATAAAGTATCAGATAATAAACAGTAGCAGCAGCATGTGATGAGTCAAAAAAAGTTAGTTAACCGAATAGCTACCTGGACAAACTATTTAGCAGTCTTATGGCTTTGGGGGTAGAAGCTGTTCAGGGTAGCAGAGAGAACTGTCAATGACTAGGGTGGCTGAAGTTAGAATTTTTAGGGCCTTCCTCTGACACTGCCTGATATAGAGGTCCTGGATGGCAGGGAGCTCAGCCCCAGTGATGTACTGTTGCCATACCAAGCGGTGATGCAGCCAGTCAAGATGCTCTCAATGATGCAGCTGTAGAACTTTTTTAGGAAATATTTTCTGCCCCTTGAGGTGGTAGAGGCATTGTCGTGCCTTCTTCACATGGTCGACACACGTCGAGGGGGCGTGTGTGGACCATGATAGTTCCTTAGTGATGTGGACACCGAGGAGATTGAAGCTTTCGACCCACTCCACTACAGCCCCCTCGACGTGAATGGAGGCGTGCTCGCCTCTCCGTTTCCTGTAGTCCACGATCACCTCCTCCCTATAGGTTGCCTCATCGATCGTCAGTGATCAGTCCTACCACCGTGTTGTCTGCAAACTTAATGATGGTGTTGGAGTCGTGCGTGAACAAGAAGTACAGAAGGTGACTAAGCCCGCACCCCTGAAGTGCCCGTGTTGAGGGTCAGCATGGCGGATGTGTTGCCTACTCTCACCACTTGGGGGCAGCCCATCAGGAAGTCCAGGATCCAGTTGCGGGGGGAGGTGTTCAGTCCCAGGATCCTTAGCTTAGTGATGAGCTTTGAGGGTACTATGGTGTTGAACGCTGAGCTGTAGTCAATGAACAGCATTCTCATATAGGTGTTCCTCTTGTCCAGGTGGGAACGGGCCATGTTGAGTGCAATAGAGATTGCGTCATCTGTGGATCTGAGTGGTCTATCTCATCCAAATGTATTTATTTTAATTTTATTTATTTATCCGTTATTTTACCAGGTAAGTTGACTGAGAACACGTTCTCATTTGCAGCAACGACCTGGGGAATAGTTACAGGGGAGAGGAGGGGGATGAATGAGCCAATTGTAAACTGGGGATTATTAAATTGGGGCCTGCCTCTTCAGGAGGACACTCGTGCTAGCAAGGCAGACGTCCTGGGTTTGCACCAGGTATGGGCCGAATCGGGAGGAAGTGGTACTCGCTAAGCAAGCAGCGTGATGTCCTTTTACACAAGAAAACAAAATGGAATGCTGTAGAACTCACTCTTTGTCTCTCGCTCTGTGCTGCAGCTGAGGACCAACGCAGGCGAGGTGTGTTTCCCAGGTGGGAAGAGGGACCCGAGGGACAGGGATGACGTGGACACGGCTCTGAGAGAGGCAGAGGAGGAGATAGGCCTTCCTCCTGACCAGGTGGATGTGGTCTGCACACTCTTCCCCATTATGAACAAGGTACACATGGGGAGAGGTTGCTTTTACATGAACAAAGATAAAACATTTCAAAGCAGACGCTGATGATTTCACACCCCCACTATCATGGTGTAGCAGGATTCAACAGGATTCTGGTCCTGGAGAACTATTAAAAATAAAAATAAACTGCTGATAGCATAATTAGCTGAATCAGGTGTTTTATTGAATCGGGTTGGATAAAAATCCTGCACTCCAAGTAACTCCATGACCGAAGTTGGAGAACCCTGCCTGGTATAGTACAGTATATTTTCGAATTAGATATTGCCAATAGATTACAGGTCATACTTCTAGTCAGAGATATTCATACTTTCTCCTCTCCCCTCTCTTCCACATCTTTTCTCTTCTCCCCTTCATTCCCCTCGCCCCTCTCTCTTCTCTTCTCTCTCCCTCCTCTCGCTCTGTAGAGTGGTCTGTTGGTGACTCCAGTGGTGGGGTTCATTGAGGCCTCATTCTCTCCTCGCCCCAACCCAGCCGAGGTCAGCGCTGTGTTCACTGTCCCTCTGGAGTTCTTCACTAGAGAGATAGACCACTCATCCTACAGCGCGACTGGAATTGCTGGCTTGCTCCACAGTTTCCAGTTTCCGGACCCTGAATCAGGCAGCCACTATCAGATATGGGGCCTGACTGCCATTTTGGCTATACTGGTCTCTGTCCTAGCCCTCAGAAAAAAGCCTGAGTTTGAGACTGGTTTTGATTCTGATGACCCGGTATCTTTCTTCCAACACAATCTGAACAAGAGGATCAGTAAACTATGACATATATCAATGTTTATTTTATTTTTATTTTAACCAGATAATTATATAATGCAATGTAATGATGGAGAGAACATTTTTCCCTAAAATATTGTAAATGTAATTGTTCTGCCAACTGTAAATGTGGAATCATGTGCAATACCTACATTCTTTACAAAAATGTATTTTTATTTTTACTTTGAATGTAATTTGTGAATATTGTATATTGATGACAGTAAAAAAGTATGCAATTACAGTTAAATCGGTAAATGCATCCAGTTGAGTTCATAAATGTAACATGTGTGAGAGGAGAGTGGGCAGTGGCCTGTTTAGAGCTATGTGGAAGGACAAGACTGAGTTGATACCTGGACCAGGGCCTGTATTCACAAAGAATCTCAGAGTAGGAGTGCTGATATATAATCAGGTTAGCCTCTCAGATCATAATGAATAGTATTGGACTAGATGACTGATGGGGGGTGCTGTGTTGAAGCCACCATACCTCCATCTTGGCACACATTTCTGAAGCTATAGAAATGCATTTGTCTATAATTGTTTTTGCCACATTTATTCTATTAGACACCTTAATGTATACCTAGGAAATTTGATTTGTAGGCCAAAAATGAAAAATATTGAAACCATTTTTAGGTTACTAATGTTACTGTCCCTACTTCAACATAACAATACTTAATTTTGTCCTCAACATTTTTTATTGAAATATTGTAGAACTCTCGATGGCCAATACATAGCATCAGCAATCGAGGGTTTATTTTCATTGGTTCTAACATAAAGCAGAGGACTGGCAGGACAGGAGCTTCAACTGAAGCAGACCGATGTAGAAATAATCCACCGCTGTATATGCAATATGAGTTCAGTGAATATAGTTTTAAATGCCCTGAAATTATATCTACAATAATTCATCTAAAATTGCACATGACCTACACGATCACACCATAGCTAGATATCCAATCCTAAACTCTTGACTTCAGCTCCACCTCCTTCAGAGTCAGGATCTTATTTAACTATGCTAGGATCCATTTTGAGGAAATGAACATGATCAAAACATTTGAGTGGACTGATTAAAGTAAGTGGATTGTGATTGTTTATTATAACACAGACAGAAGGGCTATTGTCAATGTAATTCATGGTGTTAGATAGCAGCTAATACAACTCACCAGCTGTAATGATAACGAAACCGAATGTTACTGAAATGGTGATTCAAAAGTGCCTCTATAGCTACGTTTCCATCCAGTTGGCTACAGATGTAATATATATTCTAAAATCCTACCAAACTGACTTGTTGCAGGTGTTTCCACCATAATGACTTGTCGTGGATAAAAATCAGGGCTTGATTGTGTTGTGTTAATAACATTTAGACTACGTTACCCAGCAGACTATGCGGATGGTTAAAGAACGCCTTGCATGGCCAAACATTGCGTTTTCTAGCTGAAGTATATGTTCATTAAAAGTAGTTAAACCTATGCCCCGGTTTGTCATATAAGGAACAAACAAAACAGTGATGACAGTGCACACAAAATGTAAATGTTTCGCTTAAGTTTTCATGTACCGAATAAATATCTAAAGTTGAATGTGTAAAGAGCGTCAATTCACTAAACTGCGGTAGTGTATGGCAATTTATTTGTCATGAAAATCCATAAAACAATTTTATTTATGTTCGCTATGTAGCCCTTCTAAATTATTTAAATATTTTTCAATGTATTTGTCATATGGGAGCCACCATACCTGCCTGCGCTAAACAGTTATCGTTATGTTCTAGCTCATGAACTGAGGATAGTTGTAGCTAGCACACCTGGGAAGTTTATAAAGAATTTCGCTAGTCTTGTTCGTCTACGTAACAGTATTCTCTCTTGAAATCGGAGTTCTTCGAGTTTCCCAGCCGTAGCCTGTCTGCCTGCGATCGACATCAACACAGGTAGGCTACAATGGTTTTAAAATATGTAGCCTATTTAACTGATAAACCTTAGTTTACAGCCCAATACATTTTAATCGCGCCGAAAACTCAAACTAACGTACTAATTGTGACTTGAATTGAGTATATAGTATGCTTATTGGTCATAGTATGGATATTGTTAGTATGGCAAAAGTTCCCGGATGTCGTACTAAATTGGCCAAAACACAAAATATACATGTATACATGCAGTGGACACTATTTTCGTGATTTTTAGGGCCCATAATGCAATTCTACAGAAAACTCGGAAAATATGCAGGCGAGGTCCGAGGCATGTTGAGGTTTCCAGGGTTAGAGTAGTGCAGAAGTTGTTATATGCTGAGGCAGTGAAGAAAGTAGAGGAAAATGGGTCAAGGGGAGGGATCCTAAGAGGAGTGGTGTGCGTAGATCTGTACCAGTACAGAGGGATAGGCCAACAAGTGATGTTTCAGTGAGATTGAATTTTTAGGAATGGTTATCAACTGTACTGCAGGGGTGGAATGTAAATCGCAGAAAATTGAGGTTGTGGTAGCAGCTGCAGAGTTTTTTTTTGGTGTGAGACTTGACATCAGAAGAGTTACAGGGTGTGTTAAGGGATGGTGTCCCATCCTTTCAGGCTGTTGACCTGAGGTAGATTTAAATAGTGGAGTAGGGTGGTGTTATTTTTTAAATTTTATACATTTATTTTTTTGTGAGTTGTGTGAGATGGTATTTTTTTTTTTTTTTCAGGCAAAGTGTTAGGGATTTGTACTCCAGTCTAGAAGGTGGCTAATGCAACATTTATTGGATGCCTACCGCTATTAGACCTAATGATTGTTTCTAAATTATGTCTGAGTGTTGGTGTACCCCTGGCTATCCGTAAATTTAAATAACAAGAAATTTGTGCCATCTGGTTGGTTTTTAATATAAGGAATTTTAAATGATTTATACTTGTACTTTTGATACTTAAGTATATTTCAGCAATTACATTTACTTTTGATACTTAAGTATATTTAAAATCAAATACTTTTACTCAAGTAGTATTTTACTGGTTCACTTTTTTACTTTTACTTGAGTCATTTTCTATGAAGGAATCATTACTTTTACTTAAGTATGACAATTGAGTACTTTTTCCACCCCTGGTTGTTTGTTTCACCAAAGTATCAGGATGTGTCAGCATCAGTACAGTATATGGTGATTGTGTGTTCTCAGCTCTGCTTCACTGGGTCAGGTTCTAATCCTGGATTCCCCTGGTCTGCCCCTGAGGAGGGGGGCCACTGACTCTAAAATGAGTCTCCCTGAACCCAGCATTCAAACAGATGCTAGGAGGTAAGAGGAGAGATATTTTGTTCTCACCCCTCTCTTTCCCTCTGTATGTGTTTTTGTGTGAAGGAGGAATACCCATAAATAATGTTAATTAACTTAATTACCAATATTACAAAAACACATTACACTATTCATTGTAAGTAGAAATGGCTAGGGATTCAATGTCAGTCCACATTGTGTTCAGCAGCCCACTATGTCAGGAGAGACCAGGGTCTTCTGTACCTGGCTGTGTGTCTATGAAGAGTGATGGGTCCATGGGACACCCAATCAACGTGAGAGAGGCTGCCCTCTCAACGGCTCAAAGGTGCCAACTAGTAGTCACTTTTTCTTTGTATTTCCTGTTTCACTTTTTTAAAGGGATTTGGTTGATGTGGCTTAAACAACATTTTACCCTTGTCTTCCCTCTTTATTTATGATCTAGATAAAATATTTCTATGATATTGTATAACGGTAGCCTGAAATCCAAAACCTGTTATGCTAACATTTCATTTCATGCCAAACATTTGGCGTCGCAAGGAGTGTAATGATAACTCAAACAGACTGGTACAATAGGCTGTTATATTCCAAATCATTTAAAATGGCAATGTGCATTTTTACAGGGTCTGTCAGGAGAGACCAGACTCACCTGTGCCCAGTTGTGTGTCTATGAAGAGTGATGGGTCCATGGGACAGCCAATCAACTTCAGAAAGGATACCGTCTCTACAGAACAAAGGTAAAGCAACCAGTGGTGTCTATTTATTACTTTTGGGGGGCTGGGGCTGGAGTGCGATTAGACTATATCATTTTCTCTCGCTACTTTCAATGATTTACTCAGTGTTGGGGTCGTTACTGTTAGGGTTTGTTCCTTACGTCCTTCTTTGTCAATCATTGGTTCATTGGTGAAATTAGCATTATGACAGTATCTTTAATTAAATCATTCAAAAATCTTTATTAATGCAATTGCAGACAGAAGTTGACAAACAGGAAAATAGCACACATGTTTATGAGGAAGTTCTGCATCAATCAAAAGGTCTCAAGTTGTTTTATTAAACCGAAGTCCCACCTTAGTGATGTCACTGACTATCATTACCTTTTTACTCCTGAGACCAAAACCCTGCATCCATAGCTATACAAACATAGAGTTTCAGTGTTTATCTAAAAGCTAGGCAATAAATGTCCCCTCCCCAAAGTGGATTTATTGTGGAATGTCTGAGTAGTCTCTTATCTTCCACACTCCCCTGCAGAGTTCTGTCTCAGTCACACTTCCTCCAAACACGGCGAGTGGAGTTTAGACCAAAAAGCTCTATTTTTGTCTCATCAGACCACATGACCTTCTCCCATTCCTCCTCTGGATCATCCAGATGGTCAATGGCAAACTTCAGACGGGCCTGGACATGCGCTGGCTTGAGCAGGGGGACCTTGCGTGCGCTGCAGGATTTTAATCCATGACGGCGTAGTGTGTTACTAATGGTTTTCTTTGAGACTGTGGTCCCAGCTCTCTTCAGGTCATTGACCAGGTCCTGCCGTGTAGTTCTGGGCTGATCCCTCACCTTCCTCATGATCATTGATGCCCCACGAGGTGAGATCTTGCATGGAGCCCCAGACCGAGGGTGATTGACCGTCATCTTGAACTTCTTCCATTTTCTAATAATTGCGCCAACAATTGTTGCCTTCTCACCAAGCTGTTTGCCTATTGTCCTGTAGCCCATCCCAGCCTTGAGCAGGTCTACAATTTAAAATAAATAAAATAAAATGCTAATGAATTACTTAAAAATCATACAATGTGATTTTCTGGATTTTTGTTTTAGATTCCGTCTCTCACAGGTGAAGTGTACCTATGATAAAAAAATTACAGAACTCTACATGCTTTGTAAGTAGGAAACACTGCTGATTTTGCAGGTTATCAAATACTTGTTCTCCCCACTGAATGTCACTGTTTTCACCATTTCTTATTCTCCACATCCCCGTCCACAAAGGGAACGGGTAGATTTGGAGAGCAACAAATACCCTGCATGTGTTTTTCCATGGTTGCGATTTTCTTGTTTCACAACCATAGTGTGTGTATGAGGGTTTCCTCGACATTTGATGACTCTTCAGGTACTGTAGCTGAACCCTCTGTTGGTTCTTCTGGCCTTTGGTCTGGGCCCTCTGCCCCTGTCCTTTGGCTCGAACCTTTTTCATCCTTCAGATGTTCTTGGGGCCCTCTTCTCCCTCCCTCCAGTTGCTCATCCATGGCTCCCACTCTGGGAGATATGATGCCAGCCGGACCTCTCCTCTACCCGCAGGGCTGTTGGTGTTATCATGGTTACCTGGAACAGACCCATCTATCATGGTCGGTTCCATTTTCGCTTTTGGGACCCTGAGTTTCACCCATTCTCCAGCGTTTATGGGTAGCTCGTCAGGGTCTTCACCTTTCCTAGTGTGAGAGTGGTGAAGACTTACAACAGAAGTTAGTTTATTCATGTACTCAAGATGGTCACACATTATCTATCGGTCTGTCATATGTCTCACCCCTGGGGTGTTCATTGGTTGTCTTGTTAACATTTCATAAGGTGTACACCCAATACCTTTTGTTAAGCTGCTGCGCATTTTCATGAGACGAGGTAATCCCTCTACCCATGTCATTCCTGTGGAATTGCATAGTTTGACAAGGGAGCATTTCATGTTCTTCTTAGCCCTCAGTAACTCTCGTTACTCCGCGGTTGATAGATGGACACAAACTTCTGGTCAGTCAACACCCATCATTTTGGCCATTTGGTTAACCACATCTCCTATGAGATGGGTCCCATTGTCTGTAGACAAACCTCAGGTATTCCAAACCTGAGTATAATTTTGCTACTGTTCGCGCAATGCAGTTGGATGGTTCCACCCACCTGGTAAACCTGTCAATTATCACCAGGCAGTATCTCTTTTCTTTTCGCTCTATCATGTCTAAAATCCATAGCTATGTTGACAAAAGATCCTTTTGGAGTGGGGAACTTCCCTGGTTGCAGTGAAGTTCCCTTGTCTATATTATATTACAAATGTGTCGCACAACGATAAATTAACTGCTTTACGTACTGATTCAAATTCAAATTTCAAACATTCTCCTCCAGCTGTGTGTCTATGAAGAGTGATGGGTCCATGGGACAGCCAATCAACTTCAGAGAGGATGTCCTCTCTACAGAACAAAGGTAAAGCAACTAGTGGTGTCTGTTTTTTCCCTGTAGTTCTCAACATGATTAGAAAATAGCAACATGCATTTTGACAGGGTCCAGCAGGAGAAACCAGACTCACCTATGCCCAGCTGTGTGTCTATGAAGAGTGATGGGTCCATGGGACAGCCAATCAACTTCAGAGAGGATGTCCTCTCTACAGAACAAAGGTAAAGCAACTAGTGGTGTCTGTTTTTTCCCTGTAGTTCTCAACATGATTAGAAAATAGCAACATGCATTTTGACAGGGTCCAGCAGGAGAAACCAGACTCACCTATGCCCAGCTGTGTGTCTATGAAGAGTGATGGGTCCATGGGACAGCCAATCAACTTCAGAGAGGATGTCCTCTCTACAGAACAAAGGTAAAGCAACTAGTGGTGTCTGTTTTTTCCCTGTAGTTCTCAACATGATTAGAAAATAGCAACATGCATTTTGACAGGGTCCAGCAGGAGAAACCAGACTCACCTATGCCCAGCTGTGTGTCTATGAAGAGTGATGGGTCCATGGGACAGCCAATCAACTTCAGAGAAGGAGACAGGTTAGAGCGTTCTAGCTATACTAAAATATTAACTTATTTCTGGCTCTCTTTTTCTCATTAACATGCACTTTTTTGTTTTTTAAGCTCATTACACTCTTCAATATATTAGTATTTTTGCATTGTAATGTAAATATTTTAGACCAGGGATCCTCCACTACATTCAGCCACAGGGCCTTTTTTTCTTTTTTTCTTGAGCGAATGGTCAAATGGTCAAAAGGAGCCCAAAAGATGATTACAAATCATTTGTACACTGCAAATTGACAGCAAGAAGCCCAAACCGATATAAAATGTGTAAACCTTGCTAACATTTGTATACGATCACATATATTCCTATTATGCATGGGAATTCAAATCACTTGGAGCTGATTTGCTGGTGTTTTTACAATCTTCTATGTCCAACAATAAAAATCCTATAAAAAAAAAAAAATCTATTCAACTTATTTTTTATCAGATAAGTTGGGGGGCAAATAAAATCAATTGGGGAACCCCACCTATTCATCTATTCACCGCCTATCTCACATTATGTCCACAGAGACCAACAGGAAATATCAAAGTCAGAGACCCTGAATGATCAGTCTACCCAGAGTCAGCTAACAGACCTCTCCTCCATATTCAAGGTATACTGAAATTGATATTACCATTGAACATCTAGACATATTGCAGATTGCACCTTATTCAAGGTTTTAACTTTATTCCTTTAATTCTAGTTGCTTGAGCAACATATCATCAGTTTTGTGAAAAGTGAGCTGAAGAGGTGGAAGAGGCTTCTGACTCCAGATTACCCAGAAAGCTTTCACAGTCAGGAGGAAGATCAGGAAGTGGTGGATGCTGAACATCAGGAGAGCAGTGCCAGATCGGAGACTCTTAATATCACACTGCACATCCTGAGGAACATGAACCAGAAGGAACTTGCTGATACACTTGAGAAATGTAAGAGCTCTGCCAAACACTCAATTGTTGATCACAGTCCTATATGTTTTTCATTTCAATCATTATTTACAAATAGTATGTGATTTAATGATATCTTAAACATCCTTGCATTTCCATTCAGACGAGCGTCATGATAGGTGCCAACATAAGCTCAAATCCAAGCTGAGAAAAAAGTGTGAGCGTGTCTTTGAAGGAATTGCTAAGCAGGGGAAACCTACAATCTTAAATAAGATCTACACAGAGCTCTACATCACAGAGGGCGGAAGTGGAGAAGTCAACAAAGAACATGAGGTGAGACGGATTGAGACAGCATCCAGGAGACCAGTAGAGCAAGATATGCCAATCAAATGCAACGACATCTTCAAACCCTTACCTGGACAAGACAAACCTATCAGAACTGTGCTGACAAAGGGAGTCGCTGGCATTGGAAAAACGATCTCTGTGCAAAAGTTCATTCTGGACTGGGCTGAAGGAAAAGCAAATCAGGACACCCACTTCATATTTCCTCTTACTTTCCGGGAGCTGAATTTGATGAAGGTAGAAAAACACAGTTTGATGGACCTCCTCAATAATTTTTTCATGGAGACAAAAGAATCAGGAATGTCTATCTCTGACAAGTACAATGCTTTGTTTGTCTTGGACGGTTTGGATGAGTGTCGACTCCCTCTAGACTTCCAGAACAATGAGAGCTGTTTTGATGTCACAAAATCAACCTCAGTGGATGTGCTTCTAACAAACCTCATCAAGGGGAATCTGCTTCCGTCTGCTCTCCTCTGGATAACCTCCCGACCAGCGGCAGCCAATCAGATCCCTCCTGAGTATGTGGACCAGGTGACAGAGGTACGAGGGTTCAATGACCCACAGAAGGAGGAGTACTTCAGGAAAAGAATCAGCGACGTGACCCTGGCCAACAAAATCATCACACACTTGAAGTCATCAAGGAGCCTCCACATCATGTGCCACATACCAGTGTTCTGTTGGATTTCAGCCACTGTTCTACAAAGATTGTTGGCTGGAGCAGAGAGTGGAGAGATCCCCAAAACTCTGTCAAAAATGTACATGCACTTCATAATGTTCCAGATAAAACAGAAGAATCTGAAATATCATGGTGACAATGTCATTGATCCCCACTGGGATAAAGAGATAATTCTGTCACTGGGAAAACTGGCATATGAGCAGCTGGAAACAGGCAACCTGATCTTCTATGAAGAGGACCTGACAGAGTGTGGCATTGATGTCAGAGAGGCATCTGTGTACTCTGGAGTGTGCACTGAGGTCTTCAGGGAGGAGTTTGGGCTGCATCAAGGGAAGGTTTATTGCTTTGTGCATCTGAGCATCCAGGAATGTCTTGCTGCTTTTTATAGGTTTCTCACTTTCAACGATGACTTCAACACAACAAAACACAATCAGCAGTTCATCCCCAAGAATCTGAAGAGGCAAGTCAAAATAATGCCTGCAATTCACTTCTATCAGGATGCAGTGGATAAGGCACTACAGAGTGAGAATGGCCACCTGGATCTTTTCCTCCGCTTCCTTCTTGGCCTCTCGCTGCCATCAAATCAGACTATCTTTCGAGGCCTACTGAAATGGACAGGAGGTCGCTCAAAGATTGACACGGAAACGGTTGAGGTCAACAAGAAAACAATTGATTACATCAAGGAGAAGATCCGAGAGAATGCCTCTTCAGAGAAGTGCATCAATCTGTTTCACTGTCTAAATGAGATGAATGACCCAACCCTAGTGCAGGAGATTCAGAGCTACCTGAGCTCAGGAAATGTCTCAGGAGCCAAACTCTCACCTGCACATTGGTCAGCTCTGGCCTTTGTGTTGCTGACTTCAGCAGAGGAGCTGGGTGTATTTGACTTGAAGCAATTTAGTGGATCAGATGAGGCTCTTCTGCGGCTGCTGCCAGTGGTTAAGGCATCCAAAACAGCTCTGTAAGTACTGTCCCTGTGTAATGCAAGCAGACATAAGCCAATCATGCGCCTTTATTCAAATGAATCCTCTCTACCAACATTTCTCAGTTTCATGAGATAGCTAAGCTAGTGGGGATGAATGACTTTTATACTTTTTTACTCCAATTTTCTTCCAGGTTAAATAAGTGTAGCCTCTCAGTGATGTCCTGTGGAGCCCTTGCCTCAGCTCTCTGCTCAAGCTCCTCTAGTCTGATAAAGCTGGACCTGAGTGACAATGACCTCCAGGATTCCGGAGTGGAGCTGCTCTCTACAGGCCTGGATAATCCGCTATGTAAACTGGAGACATTGAGGTAGGCTACTTTCCCTGAGAGATGTCTGGGCCTGTATTCACAAAATCTTTTATCATTAAGAATGATTGTTTAGTTTTTTTGTGTGTGAAATCTAATTTGTTATTCAAAAGGAATCTAAACAAGTTAAGAGTTTTTTTTCACTGGCCACTTTTTCCATGGAGGAATCAAATTAGTGTGGCATTGTATTGAGTGTAAAGAGTGAAGACATTTTCTCTCTGCAGCCTGTCAGCCTGTGGAGTAACAGAGGAAGGCTGTGCTTCTCTGGCCTCAGCTCTGAGATCAAACCCCTCTCAGCTGAGAGAGCTGGATCTGAGCTACAATAACCCAGGAGACTCGGGAGTGAAGCTGCTCTCTACTGTCCTAGTGAATCCAAGTTGTAAACTGGAGACATTAAGGTGGGGTCATTTCTCTGTTACATTTATATATTTACAGTGTCTTGCGAAAGTATTCGGCCCCCTTGAACTTTGCGAACTTTTGCCACATTTCCGGCTTCAAACATAAAGATATAAAACTGTATTTTTTTGTGAAGAATCAACAACAAGTGGGACACAATCATGAAGTGGAACGACATTTATTGGATATTTCAAACTTTTTTAACAAATCAAAAACTGAAAAATTGGGCGTGCAAAATTATTCGCCCCCCTTAAGTTAATACTTTGTAGCGCCACCTTTTGCTGCGATTACAGCTGTAAGTCGCTTGGGGTATGTCTCTATCAGTTTTGCACATCGAGAGACTGAAATTTTTTCCCATTCCTCCTTGCAAAACAGCTCAAGCTCAGTGAGGTTGGATGGAGAGCATTTGTGAACAGCAGTTTTCAGTTCTAAATCAAATCAAATCAAATCAAATTTTATTTGTCACATACACATGGTTAGCAGATGTTAATGCGAGTGTAGCGAAATGCTTGTGCTTCGAGTTCCGACAATGCAGTAATAACGAGCAAAGTAATCTAACTAACAATTCCAAAAAAACTACTGTCTTATACACAGTGTAAGGGGATAAAGAATATGTACATAAGGATATATGAATGAGTGATGGTACAGAGCAGCATAGGCAAGATACAGTAGATGATATCGAGTACAGTATATACATATGAGATAAGTATGTAAACCAAGTGGCATAGTTAAAGTGGCTAGTGATACATGTATTACATAAGGATGCAGTCGATGATATAGAGTACAGTATCAACGTATGCATATGAGATGAACAATGTAGGGTAAGTAACATTATATAAGGTAGCATTGTTTAAAGTGGCTAGTGATATATTTACATCATTTCCCATCAATTCCCATGATTAAAGTGGCTGGAGTAGAGTCAGTGTCATTGACAGTGTGTTGGCAGTAGCCACTCAATGTTAGTGGTGGCTGTTTAACAGTCTGATGGCCTTGAGATAGAAGCTGTTTTTCAGTCTCTCGGTCCCAGCTTTGATGCACCTGTACTGACCTCGCCTTCTGGATGACAGCGGGGTGAACAGGCAGTGGCTCGGGTGGTTGATGTCCTTGATGATCTTTATGGCCTTCCTGTAGCATCGGGTGGTGTAGGTGTCCTGGAGGGCAGGTAGTTTGCCCCCGGTGATGCGTTGTGCAGACCTCACTACCCTCTGGAGAGCCTTACGGTTGAGGGCGGTGCAGTTGCCATACCAGGCGGTGATACAGCCCACCAGGATGCTCTCGATTGTGCATCTGTAGAAGTTTGTGAGTGCTTTTGGTGACAAGCCGAATTTCTTCAGCCTCCTGAGGTTGAAGAGGCGCTGCTGCGCCTTCCTCACGATGCTGTCTGTGTGAGTGGACCAATTCAGTTCGTCTGTGATGTGTATGCAGAGGAACTTAAAACTTGCTACCCTCTCCACTACTGTTCCATCAATGTGGATGGGGGGGTGTTCCCTCTGCTGTTTCCTGAAGTCCACAATCATCTCCTTAGTTTTGTTGACGTTGAGTGTGAGGTTATTTTCCTGACACCACACTCCGAGGGCCCTCACCTCCTCCCTGTAGGACGTCTCGTCGTTGTTGGTAATCAAGCCTACCACTGTTGTGTCGTCCGCAAACTTGATGATTGAGTTGGAGGCGTGCATGGCCACGCAGTCGTGGGTGAACAGGGAGTACAGGAGAGGGCTCAGAACGCACCCTTGTTGGGGCCCCAGTGTTGAGGATCAGCGGGGAGGAGATGTTGTTGCCTACCCTCACCACCTGGGGGCGGCCCGTCAGGAAGTCCAGTACCCAGTTGCACAGGGCGGGGTCGAGACCCAGGGTCTCGAGCTTGATGACGAGCTTCGAGTGTACTATGGTGTTGAATGCCGAGCTGTAGTCGATGAACAGCATTCTCACATAGGTATTCCTCTTGTCCAGATGGGTTAGGGCAGTGTGCAGTGTGGTTGAGATTGCATCGTCTGTGGACCTATTTGGGCGGTAAGCAAATTGGAGTGGGTCAAGGGTGTCAGGTAGGTTGGAGGTGATATGGTCCTTGACTAGTCTCTCAAAGCACTTCATGATGACGGATGTGAGTGCTACGGGGCGGTAGTCGTTTAGCTCAGTTACCTTAGCTTTCTTGGGAACAGGAACAATGGTGGCCCTCTTGAAGCATGTGGGAACAGCAGACTGGTATAGTGATTGATTGAATATGTCCGTAAACACACCGGCCAGCTGGTCTGCGCATGCTCTGAGGGCGCGGCTGGGGATGCCGTCTGGGCCTGCGGCCTTGCGAGGGTTAACACGTTTAAATGTCTTACTCACTTCGGCTGCAGTGAAGGAGAGACCGCATGTTTCCGTTGCAGGCCGTGTCAGTGGCACTGTATTGTCCTCAAAGCGGGCAAAAAGTTATTTAGTCTGCCTGGGAGCAAGACATCCTGGTCCGTGACTGGGCTGGGTTTCTTCCTGTAGTCCGTGATTGACTGTAGACCCTGCCACATGCCTCTTGTGTCTGAGCCGTTGAATTGAGATTCTACTTTGTCTCTGTACTGGCGCTTAGCTTGTTTGATAGCCTTGCGGAGGGAATAGCTGCACTGTTTGTATTCAGTCATGTTACCAGACACCTTGCCCTGATTAAAAGCAGTGGTTCGTGCCTTCAGTTTCACACGAATGCTGCCATCAATCCACGGTTTCTGGTTAGGGAATGTTTTAATCGTTGCTATGGGAACGACATCTTCAACTTCAGTTCTTTGCACAGATTCTCGTTTGGATTCAGGTCTGGACTTTGACTTGGCCATTCTAACACCTGGATATGCTTATTTTTGAACCATTCCATTGTAGATTTTGCTTTATGTTTTGGATCATTGTCTTGTTGGAAGACAAATCTCCGTCCCAGTCTCAGGTCTTTTGCAGACTCCATCAGGTTTTCTTCCAGAATGGTCCTGTATTTGGCTCCATCCATCTTCCCATCAATTTTAACCATCTTCCCTGTCCCTGCTGAAGAAAAGCAGGCCCAAACCATGATGCTGCCACCACCATGTTTGACAGTGGGGATGGTGTGTTCAGGGTGATGAGCTGTGTTGCTTTTACGTCAAACATAACGTTTTGCATTGTTGACAAAAAGTTCAATTTTGGTTTCATCTGACCAGAGCACCTTCTTCCACATGTTTGGTGTGTCTCCCAGGTGGCTTGTGGCAAACTTTAAACGACACTTTTTATGGATATCTTTAAGAAATGGCTTTCTTCTTGCCACTCTTCCATAAAGGCCAGATTTGTGCAATATACGACTGATTGTTGTCCTATGGACAGAGTCTCCCACCTCAGCTGTAGATCTCTGCAGTTCATCCAGAGTGATCATGGGCCTCTTGGCTGCATCTCTGATCAGTCTTCTCCTTGTATGAGCTGAAAGTTTAGAGGGACGGCCAGGTCTTGGTAGATTTGCAGTGGTCTGATACTCCTTCCATTTCAATATTATCGCTTGCACAGTGCTCCTTGGGATGTTTAAAGCTTGGGAAATCTTTTTGTATCCAAATCCGTCTTTAAACTTCTTCACAACAGTATCTCGGACCTGCCTGGTGTGTTCCTTGTTCTTCATGATGCTCTCTGCGCTTTTAACGGACCTCTGACACTATCACAGTGCAGGTGCATTTATACGGAGACTTGATTACACACAGGTGGATTGTATTTATCATCATTAGTCATTTAGGTCAACATTGGATCATTCAGAGATCCTCACTGAACTTCTGGAGAGAGTTTGCTGCACTGAAAGTAAAGGGGCTGAATAATTTTGCACGCCCAATTTTTCAGTTTTTGATTTGTTAAAAAAGTTTGAAATATCCAATAAATGTCGTTCCACTTCATGATTGTGTCCCACTTGTTGTTGATTCTTCACAAAAAATACAGTTTTATATCATTATGTTTGAAGCCTGAAATGTGGCAAAAGGTCGCAAAGTTCAAGGGGGCCGAATACTTTCGCAAGGCACTGTATATATGTGTGTGTGTGTGTTATGTGTATATATATGACTTGGCCATAGGACTCTATAGTCTTCATGTTTCTAAATGACTCTGGGCCTGCACTCACAAAATCTCTTATCACTAAGATTTATTCTCTGTTTTTTTTGTATGTGTGAAATTCTTACAATTATCATTATTTTGTCCTAAGTGTAATAATTCACCTGATAGTAAGTTCTGAAAACCATGAGACTTAATAAACCTGCAATAAGAGTATTCAAAAGTAATCTATACAAATTAGGAGTCATCTTTACTGCCCTCAGTTGCCATGGAAGAATAAAACAAAGAACGTAATGTGTGTAGCATTGTATTGAGTGTTAAGAATTTAAAAGTCTTTCTTTCTCTGCAGCCTGTCAGCCTGTGGCGTCACAGAGGAAGGCTGTGCTTCTCTGGCCTCAGCTCTGAGATCAAACCCCTCTCAGCTGAGAGCTCTGGATCTGAGCTACAATAACCCAGGAGACTCAGGAGTGAAGCTCCTATATGCTGTACTGGAGGATCCACACTGTAAACTGGAGATACTGAGGTCAGTGTAAATTTAAAAAAACATTGTTTTAATGCTGATCATATAGTCATTGATACTTTCAATAGATTACACGACACACTCTATCATACATTGGGTTACTGTCATGGTCTAACCTATTAAAATAATTTTGAATATTGAATAATTTGCTGTGGTAATTTCACAGATTTATACATCTCGGGTTTACAGTGAGAGACTGATTGATCTGTTGTCTCTGTGTAGGCTGTCAAACTGTGATTTCACAAACAAAGATTGTGCTTCTCCGACTTTAACTCTGAAGTCAAACCCCTCTCACCTGAGAGAGCTGGACCTGAGCTACAATAACCCAGGAGACTCAGGAATTAAGCTACTTTCTACTGTACTGGAGGATTTTCACTGTAAACTGAAGACACTGAGGTGAATACGGTCATAACAAACTAAACTAATGTTAATTGATATAAAACATTTTAACATTTTCATTGATAATTTTATCTTATTTGAATGAATATTATCTAAACCTGTTGTACTAGATACAGTATCATACTAAACAGATGTCATATAGAAATGTACCTAGTGCATAGATCATGTTCAATAAGCTGGTGTTTAGACCAGTACATGTCTGCCTCTTAATTTGTTCTGCGATGTGTTGAAATGGTCTAATAGACAAGCGGCTGTTTATCTTACCGCAGGTTGTCAAACTGTAGAATCACAGAGAAAAGCTGTACTTCTCTGGCATCAGCTCTGAGATCTAACCCCTCACATTTGAGAGAGCTGGATTTGAGTGGGAATAACCCAGGAGACTCAGGAGTGAAGCTGCTCTCTACTGTACTGGAAAATCCACACTGTAAACTGCAGACATTGAGGTGAGTGTGGAATTTAGAGGACATTTTCCACTAACATTTCTCTCATTTTTTTATATCCACTGTTTATTTGGTCCGAAAAAGTTACATTTGCATTTTTGTAGTTAATTGAATAGCTTTGAATATGAAATGAAATTAGAAAGTATTTTATGTTGAAAAGTTTCGGACTGAAATATTATTTTCTCTCAAGGCTATCGTGCTGTAGAATCTCAGAGGATAGCTGTGCTTCTCTAGCTTCAGCTCTAAGGTCAAACCCTTCTCACTTGAGAGAGCTGGACCTGACTGACAATGAACCAGGAGATTCAGGAGTGATACTGCTCTCGGCTGTACTGGAGGATCCACGCTGTAAACTGGAGACACTAAGGTGAGAATGGAGGTTTGGGGTCTGTACTTCCAAATACTTTACTCCAAGCTAAACCAAGTTCACTTTAAACAATCATTTGACAGATTTCACCTGGGGATAACTGAATATGCTTAACTGAATATTTTCTTAACCCATGACATTGGTCACACCTTTCACCATTTGAATATAAGTTCATATGTACTGTATGTATTGACGTAAACACAATGTTATGGTTTTATAATAAATGTTTGAACAGTCCATTTTAAAATGACTCCCTTTGTAATGGAGCACATGTCAATGACACTGAAACAAATGACTGGTTGGAGAAAGACTCTTTTATTGTATCTCTTCAAGGTATAGCCAAGAATCCCGAAACAAAAGAGAATATGTTGGATTGAGTAGCGCGTTCCGTTTGCCAACAATACTTTGACGTAAGGCGCAAAAGTCGAGTGTTAGTTGTGCAAGCCAGTTCCTAATTTAAAAAAAACTTGTTAACCATGTTTTTACCATGTATAAAGCTGCCCATTTTAAACGTACATGCTCTAGCAATGTGAAATATATTATCAGAATAATGATTGAAGTGTTGGTAGAGTATAATCATATAATTTAACCTACCTTGTGTGTTTGTCTGAAGTGAATATGTATTGTGTGACTTAAAGTAGAAGTTATTGCACAAGTTGTTGAAGTGTGTGTTTATGATGTTATATGTCCATGGGAAATGATGCATTTATGGTAGGAATGTGTTTTGGGGCTATCATGATGGAACATTCCTAGCTGAAGGGAGTTCCTGGAAAGACTTAGGTGCTCAGTTGGCTTTTACCTGGGGGAGAGCAGGCTGGACAGGTAACAGGTTGGCTAGAGTAGAGTTAGACCTGGGGGAGACCAGGCTGGACAGGTAACAGGTTGGCTAGAGTAGAGTTAGACCTGGGGGAGACCAGGCTGGACAGGTAACAGGTTGGCTAGAGTAGAGTTAGACCTGGGGAGACCAGGCTGGACAGGTAACAGGTTGGCTAGAGTAGAGTTAGACCTGGGGGAGAGCAGGCTGGACAGGTAACAGGTTGGCTAGAGTAGAGTTAGACCTGGGGAGACCAGGCTGGACAGGTAACAGGTTGGCTAGAGTAGAGTTAGACCTGGGAGAGAGCAGGCTGGACAGGTAACAGGTTGGCTAGAGTAGAGTTAGACCTGGGGAGAGCAGGCTGGACAGGTAACAGGTTGGCTAGAGTAGAGTTATACCTGGGAGAGAGCAGGCTGGACAGGTAACAGGTTGGCTAGAGTAGAGTTAGACCTGGGGAGAGCAGGCTGGACAGGTAACAGGTTGGCTAGAGTAGAGTTATACCTGGGAGAGAGCAGGCTGGACAGGTAACAGGTTGGCTAGAGTAGAGTTAGACCTGGGAGAGAGCAGGCTGGACAGGTAACAGGTTGGCTAGAGTAGAGTTAGACCTGGGAGAGAGCAGGCTGGACAGGTAACAGGTTGGCTAGAGTAGAGTTAGACCTGGGAGAGAGCAGGCTGGACAGGTAACAGGTTGGCTAGAGTAGAGTTATACCTGGGAGAGAGCAGGCTGGACAGGTAACAGGTTGGCTAGAGTAGAGTTAGACCTGGGGAGAGCAGGCTGGACAGGTAACAGGTTGGCTAGAGTAGAGTTAGACCTGGGGAGAGCAGGCTGGACAGGTAACAGGTTGGCTAGAGTAGAGTTAGACCTGGGAGAGAGCAGGCTGGACAGGTAACAGGTTGGCTAGAGTAGAGTTAGACCTGGGGGAGAGCAGGCTGGACAGGTAACAGGTTGGCTAGAGTAGAGTTATACCTGGGAGAGAGCAGGCTGGACAGGTAACAGGTTGGCTAGAGTAGTTACAGTTTTGTTGTAGGTATTAGAGTTGTTGCCAGAATAGTTTCTACTGAGAATACAGTAGTCTGTTTTCATATTTTTTATTTTTTTAAACTTTTCTCTTATTCTGCAGTCTATCATGGTGTGTTGTCAAAGAAGGCGGCTTTGGTTTTCTGGCTTCAGCTCTGATGTCAAACCCCTCACATCTCAGAGAGCTGGACTTGAGCAAAAACACCTTAGGAGACTCTGCAGTGATGATGCTCTCTGCTGTACTGAAGGATCCACATTGTAAATTGGAGAGACTTAGGTAAATACTGTCACAACTCACTAACTAAAACAATAATAATTGTTCCGGTGTCATGTTATATTAGGCTTTAGATGTTTTCAGTTGAGATATTTGGACATTTATTCCTACGTTATTTTATGTGTAGTGAAGAAATCCCTCTTCCTTTGCAGGCTGTCACACTGTAGTGTCACACAGGAAGGCTGTACTTTTCTGGCTTCAGCTCTGAGGTCAAACCCCTCACACCTGAGAGAGCTGGATCTAGACTGGAATTCAGAAGTAAAATTAGGAGTGAAGGAGCTCTCTGTGGTGCTGGATGATCCACTCTGTCGGTTGGAAACACTGAGGTGTGGATATGATAAACAATATTTCCAGAACCACCTTGTTTTAGTTGCAGTTGTTGTAGTGTTAATGATGAATAATATACATCATTTTAGCAGGTGCTTTATCCAAAGGGACTTACTGTACAGTGAGTGCATCAGGCTTGGGGTCAATTCCAGTATGTCAGTTTTACAGTGAGGTAAAGAAAAGCTTCTCTGTCTGCAGGCTGGTAGCTTGTAGTGTCACAGAGGAAGGCTTCTGTTCTCTGGCTTCAGCTCTAAAGTCAAACCCCTCACACCTGAGAGAGCTGGACCTGCGCTACAATTATGAAATGGCTTCATCAGGAGTGAGGCAGCTCTCTGCTGTACTGGAAGATCCACTCTGTAAATTGGAGATACTGAGGTAAAATGTGACATTGACCATATTGTTCCTTAGATGGTACTGTAAGCATCTGTTACTAGTACTATCGTATCAGAGAATTTATTTGAGAAGCACATGCAGCTATGTAGGACATACTGTACAACACCACAACTATTACACTTGTTCTCTGCTTTTACTGGTACATGTTATCATTTTTTACATTATCATTCTGCTGAAGGTCCAAAATGAAAAGTATGCATTGGGGAGAACAAGTATTGATACACTGCCGATTCTGCAGGTTTTCCTACTTACAAAGCATGTAGAGGTCTGTAATTTTTATCATAGGTAGACTTCAACTGTGAGAGACGGAATCTAAAACAAAAATTCAGAAAATCACATTGTATGATTTTTAAGTCATTAATTTGCATTTTATTGCATGACATAAGTATTTGATACATCATAAAAGCAGAACTTAATATTTGGTAAAGAAACAATTGTTTGCAATTACAGAGATCATACGTTTCCTGTAGTTCTTGACCAGGTTTGCACACACTGCAGCAGGGATTTTGGCCCACTCCTCCATACAGACCTTCTCCAGATCCTTCAGGTTTCGGGGCTGTCGCTGGGCAATACAGACTTTCAGCTCCCTCCAAAGATTTTCTATTGGGTTCAGGTCTGGAGACTGGCTAGGCCACTCCAGGACCTTGAGATGCTTCTTACGGAGCCACTACTTAGTTGCCTTGGCTGTGTGTTTCGGGTCGTTGTCATGCTGGAAGACCCAGCCACGACCCATCTTCAATGCTCTTACTGAGGGAAGGAGGTTGTTGGCCAAGATCTCGCGATACATGGCCCCATCCATCCTCCCCTCAATACGGTGCAGTCGTCCTGACCCTTTGCAGAAAAGCATCCCCAAAGAATGATGTTTCCACCTCCATGCTTCACGGTTGGGATGGTGTTCTTGGGGTTGTACTCATCCTTCTTCCTCCAAACACGGCGAGTGGAGTTTAGACCAAAAAGCTCTATTTTTGTCTCATCAGACCACATGACCTTCTCCCATTCCTCCTCTGGATCATCCAGATGGTCATTGGCAAACTTCAGACGGGCCTGGACATGCACTGGCTTGAGCAGGGGGACCTTGCGTGCGCTGCAGGATTTTAATCCATGACGGCGAAGTGTGTTACTAATGGTTATCTTTGAGACTGTGGTCCCTGCTCTCTTCAGGTCATTGACCAGGTCCTGCCGTGTAGTTCTGGGCTGATCCCTCACCTTCCTCATGATCATTGATGCCCCACGAGGTGAGATCTTGCATGGAGCCCCAGACCGAGGGTGATTGACCGTCATCTTGAACTTCTTACATTTTCTAATAATTGCGCCAACAGTTGTTGCCTTCTCACCAAGCTGTTTGCCTATTGTCCTGTAGCCCATCCCAGCCTTGTGCAGGTCTACAATTTTTTCCCTGATGTCCTTACACAGCTCTCTGGTCTTGGCCATTGTGGAGAGGTTGGAGTCTGTTTGATTGAGCGTGTGGACAGGTGTCTTTTATACAAGTAATGAGTTCAAACAGGTGCAGTTAATACAGGTAATGAGTGGAGAACAGGAGTGCTTCTTAAAGAAAAACTAACAGGTCTGTGAGAGACGGAATTCTTACTGGTTGGTAGGTGATCAAATACTTATATCATGCAATAAAATGCAAATTAATTACTTAAAAATCATACAATGTGATTTTCTGGATTTTTGCTTTAAATTCCGTCTCTCACAGTTGAAGTGTACCTATGATAAAAATTACAGACCTCTACATGCTTTGTAAGTAAGAAACACTGCTGATTTTACAGGTTATCAAATACTTGTTCTCCCCACTGTATGTAGCAGTAAGAGTGGAGTGAGTACAAGCGTAATAGTTGTGGCATTGTATGTATTATGTTACTGTATATTACTGTAGTAGTGAATGAAGAGCTTCTCTCTTTGTCTGCAGACTCTGTCTCTATCACTCTGATGATCAAGGGGAAGGCTTTTCTAATCTGGCCTCAGCGCTGAGGTCAAACCCCTCACATCTGAGAGAGCTGAATGTGGCTAGTTACTCACAAGACTCTAGACTGAAGCTGTTCTCTGCTGCACTGAAGGATCCACGCTGTAAACTGGAGAAACTGATGTGAGGCGCTAAGTTATCTTAATGATTGGTAGTAGCACACTATTTTGACAATTTGAAATGCAACCAAGGCCCGTCTCACATCTTAGAAATTAAAGTCAACACAATGTTCTATTTTCCAGATATTGTCAGAATAACTGCACTCTTAGAAAAAAATGGTTCTTTGGCTGTCCCCATAGGAGAACCCTATTTTGTTCCAGGAAGAAACGGGGTTCTACACGGAACCCAAAACATTTCTACTTTGAACCAAAAGGGTTCTACCTGGAACCAAGGGTTATTTAAAGGGTTCTCCTATGGGGACAGCTGAAGAACCCTTTTATGATAGCACCTTTTCTTCTAAGAGTGTAGTATTCTATCCCATAAATGAATAATGCAGATCGATGTAAACAGAATGAATTAAGATATAATCTTTCTCTATCTGCAGCTGTAGTGTCCCAGTTCAAGACTTCGCTTCTCTGGGTTCAGCTCTTAGATCAAACCCTTCACACCTGAGAGAACTGGACCTGCAATTCTCAGAAGACTCAAATTTGAAGCCTCTCTTCTCTGTACTAAATAATCCACTCTTTAAACTGGAGAAACTAAGGTGAGTGTATGGCAATAACTCAAGATACAAAATTGAAATTATAGATAATGTGACTCACTGAATTAAACATACTAATTACTCTCATCATCCTAAATGGACTCAACAAGAAACCTATATGGTTTAGTTAATTCAAGTTTTTATTGTTATGTTGTACAGCTACTGAGGAATAATCTACAGAGTGAACAATACAGATAACTGAACCATATGGGTTTTATGTTGAGTCCCTGGTCGTGTTACCAAATAACCATTAGATGATAACTATTAAGATATTAGCATCTGAAGAGTATATTTCCAAAATGTTATATCCACCAATTTTTTTAAGAATTCTGTGTTTTTTCTCCAGCAATATGGGTGCGAAGGGATCACTAAGAGGTTAAAGTGTGTAAAATATTACTGTTCTCAGATTTCTTTTTATTATAAATTTGAGGTGTATATTAAAATGTTTTTTTGGGGGGGTAAACCCTATATATCTATTGTTTAGCTGGAATGGAATCTTCATACCCTGTATATGTGACTGTGATATGTGGTTGTCTCACCTAGCTACCGTATCTTAAGATGAATACACTAATTGTAAGTTGCTCTGGATAAGAGCATTTGCTAAATGTCCAATGTAAATATTTTACATACAGAACTCATGTTACTGTATTATTTAATGTTTTAAAATGTTGATGTCACAAATGTGTACAGTTCTGTTAAATTTGACTGTAAAAGCTAGCAGTGCTACTTATTTCTCTGAGAGTGAGGCGCATATATTGTGTTTTGCAAATAAACATGATTTTGTCTCTCTGAAATGTAACCAAGTGATTTCAAACAAATAATTGTAATTGAACAAGCCCATGCCGTGATTAGATATGAAAAGAGATGTGTGTTATTTCACTAAGTTCTTTAAACAATAAAAGCTATTTACCATTTCTGAAAATTGATATACATTCAGTAGGTAGACCACCCCATTCACGAAAATGGTTCACTCCTACAGACAGTGAGTCAAGTGGCCATGGTTTGTTATATAAAACAGGTATCGAGGCATTCAGTTAGTGTTCAGTTGAACGTTCGAATAGGCAAAACCATTAACCTAAGCAACTTTGAGCGTGGTATGATCGTCAGTGCCAGGAACGCCCGTTCCAGTATCTCAGAAACGGCCGGCCTACTCGGTTTTTCACGCACTCAGAATGGTGCAACAAACAAAAAACATCCAGTCAGCGGCTGTCCTGCGGGCGAAAGCAACTCGTTGATGAGAGGTCAAAGGAGAATGGCAAGAATTGTGCAAGCTAGCAGGCGAGCCACAAACTGGCAAATAACAGAGCAGTACGACAGTGGTGTGCAGAACGGCATCTCAGAACGCACAACTCATTGGTCTTTGTCACGGATGGGCTATTACAGCAGACGACCACACCGGGTTCCACTCCTATCAGCTAAAACGTGGGAAAACATTGCCTTGTCTGACGAATCACGGTTCCTGTTGCATCATGCTAATGGCAGAGTTAGGATTTGGCCTAAGCAGCATGAATCAATGGCCCCATCCTGTCTGATGTCAATGGTTCAGGCTGGTGGCAGGGGTGTAATGGTGTGGGGAATGTTTGCCTGGCACACATTAGGTCCCCTGATACAAATTGAGCAACTTTTCCATACCCAGAAGAATGTAGGCTGTTCTCTAGGCGAACGGGGGTCCGACCCGGTACTAGATGGACCGGACCGAATAAACTGGCCACTAAGTATATAGCATTTTGGAAAGAAACTCATCTGTATTTAAAACCTCATTAGTAATATGTGATCGGTGTCAGTTAACAGGTTTTCTCCTGTATCTACAGGCTATCAGGATGTGACGTTGAAGAGAAAGGCTGTGCTTTGTTCTCAGCTCTGAGGTCAATCCCCGTTTCCCACCTGAGAGAGCTGGACCTCAGCAACAATAAACCAGGAGACTCAGGAGTGATGCAGCTCTCTGATCTACTGGATGATCCACGCTGTAAACTGGCAACACTGAAGTGAGCAGGGAAACTAATTGTAAACATTTCTGTTTTGAATATTGTCTAAAATTGTTTTTTTTTCCAATAGATAACATACTTTACATAAAGATATTTTGATATTTTTATGTAAAAGCCTATTTTGATATTTTACTATCCGTGTAAAATACATTGTTGATCACTGCCTGCTCATGCCACACCCACCTTAATCAATGACTCAGGCTGATGGATATCATACCATCTCTTTATATCTGCAGACTGTCAGACTGTGGTCTTACAGAGGAAGGATCTACATCTTTGGCTTCAGCTCTGAGGTCAAACCCCTCCTACCTGAGAGAGCTGGACCTCAGCCAGAATACACCAATAGACTCAGGAGTGAAGCTGCTCTCTGCTGTACTAGAGGATCCACGCTGCAAACTGGAGAAATTAAGGTGACTGTTAAGATGACTAGATATAAACCTTTGATCCAGTTTCTCTACAGCACACATTATTGTTGGTGATTTTTATAGACTGACTTGTGCACTGAATTAAGCATTACAACTGAATACTGTTCTTCACAGTGCATTACATGTGAATAGAATAATTACAAAGTTGATAGTCATTATTAATGTATGTAACCAAGATCATATGAATTGAAATAACCCTAAAGTTCTGATATACTACATCATTGTAATCATACCATGTTGATATATCATTAATTCTCTCCACACAGCTTGTTTAACTGTCGAATTAAGGAGGAAGGTTGTGTTGCTTTGGCTTCAGCTCTGAGGTCAAACCCCTCACACCTGAGAGAGCTGGACCTCAGCTGCAATAACCCAGGAGTCTCAGGAGTGAAGCTGCTCTCTGCTGTACTGAAGCATCCACTCTGTCAGCTGGAGATACTGAAGTGAATATTTACAACTAAACATCAATCATGTTCATCTGTTTAATGAAGTGCTATTGCCACCTGTTGAACTTTCACACAAATACAACTGTATAACTATATCAGCTTTTGTGTATACATCAGCTTGTTATCAATATGAACATAGTCTGAGCATGTTGTGAGTCATGCAGTATATTTTGTACAGCAGATGAATCACTAATCTACATTCATTACCTCACTAAAGATAATACATACATTATCTGAGTCACTGAATATCATGCCTTGTGTGTTTTAAATGATACTTGCAGTTGTATCTCTAGAAATGTACTGTCGCAACTAAACATGAATCTACTTAATGAAGTGAATCACACACAGCCCCCCCGTTCGAAAAAAGATTGCAGTATAACCGCAGTATGCTACAAATACTGCATCCAAAATCAGTTATTTTTTTCTGCAGTAATTGTGCAGTGTAACTGCACTGTTACTGCAGTTTCAAAACTACAATATTTTCTGTAAGGGCCATATCAGGCTTATGTATGCATCAGCCTGTTATCAACAGTATGGTTATGAACATTAGTCATGCTTTGTGTTCTAAATGAATGGATCTGCACATCTCTAGTAATGTAAAACAACCTGGTGTTTTGACATAAGCAATGCTTAACAACATGCATCATATTTTCTGCACTATTCTCCACCCATGCTAAACAAATCTCCAACTGCATAGAGTTGTGATAGTGAGGTGCTTCTCTCTTCTCCTCTGCAGGCTTTTGGACTGTGCAATCACAGAGGAAGGCTTTGCTTCTCTGGCTTCAGCTGTGAAGTCAACCCCCTCACGCATGTGGCTGCTGAATCTGAATGGGAACGATCCAGGAGACTCAGGAGTGAAATTGTTCTCAGCTGTACTGAAGGATCCACAATGTAGACTGCCCAAACTGATGTAATGAATTAATCAACCACAACAAAAAATCCATTCATTTTTGGGGTTTAAATAAAACATGCTTGTGCGAGCTGGAGCCCATCTCCCGTTGCTGTAGTGTGAGGCAGTTTGATGTATAAGTACACCCCCCGGACAGGGCACTAGGCTATTGCAGGGCCTTGCCCCCAATTTCTCTCCTTAATGCTGAGTGCCAAGCCTCCGATCTCACAGTGGACACGAACCAGCTGTTTACAACTACATAAAATCCTTAATGTATAAAACATAGCATTTTAAGATAAAAGGATTCAAGAACCCTCAACATGACATTTTCCTCCTACAAAATTATGAAATATGATATTTAAGTGTCAATTGGCTCAGTATGTTGGGAAAGGGTTGACTTTTTTGCAGTTAAGTCATTATCAAATCACTCAACCCCCAAAAATGTATTAACTAGCCTAGTAAAAAAGGTATGTCAAAGACCATTTCTTTTTCTCTCTGCAGAGTGACTGGCTTGGAAGTACGACCCAGGAGCCTCAGCAGTGATCAAATGAACCTTCTGGAATCGACATGACTGAAATTCCCCTTGAGTTCAAATATACATTTCTGATGTATTGTAAAACGTGTGAAATGTTTATTATACTTGTGCAGATACTTTGTTAAAATGTAGAACTATTAGGCCTACTTATGTCCCTACATATTGGATTGGATTTTTAAAAATACATCAAGTTCAACTAAGTTCACTAAATTGAATACATTTTAATATCCAGCCACCATTGACCCAGAAGAAAACAGTTGAAGCAAAGACCTTCATCTTTATTTACTCATCATGTAGCAGCAGAATGAGAAATATACATCACAAAAATACATTTCATATGTATGACAAAACAGAGGGTAACTGACGCATTGCCTGAATAGGTACTGAAACTGAAATGCTTATCACTCCTTTTGATCTCATGTCAAGCTCTTCACAGCAACAGTAATACTGACAAGCACACACCAACAAGAGCTTTCTGCAACATCTAATCAGAACAATCACCTTCCTTTTCCATCTCACAACTATGAATCTCAACAGTCCTGAAATTAGGATAGAAACAAACATGTATACAGTTTGTGTTAAGCTGCACAGCAGTTCAAGAGTGAAGGTGATCACATTTGTAGTATTGCAACCAGGGATGGGTGACATTAAATCACACTGCATTGGTTAAGGTGGTCATGGAACTAAAAGCAGATCACTGACACTAGACTGAAGAATGACAGGTCAGAGTTCATCTAGACATAGAACATTAGACAAGGGAGATGTGCAGTCTTGACTCACGACACAAAGGGAATCTGGTAAACATACTACACTGATGGTTTTTCAAGGCACACAGAACTTCACAACTGATCCCCCCTATCTCACATTTCAACATGAGATAATGACAACTGATTTGTGGATGGAGACCATGTGTGTGCTATTTTTCCACTTCAAAGTGAACTTTTTAGCTAGTATTTTCAGATGAATGTGATGAATTCAAACAGTTAAGCAATAGATACATCGAAGTGAGTGTGACAGTAGGTCTTGGATCATGAAACCAGACATTAGAACCATAACATAATGTATTTCCACACGTCCAACGTACCAAAGGGTCAATATTAGGATACCTTAAATATTTTCTCTAAAAACAGTAGAATTGGTCCGGTACTAACAGATTTCTCACTGAGGTAAAGCTACATTCATCACAGAGAGGAGATACTCAAGGTTGGCTTCATCTATTTGTATGGCATTACTATGCCAAACTATGTGCTCTTGAAAATCCCCCATTGAAATAGAATGGAGGCTTGAACATCAGTATTTAGAGATGTGATCACCTATTGTGTTTAGGACAAACTGACATTTTGGATAGGTGAAACCAATTGTGTTCAAAATAGTATACATTATCTGTGGGAATAAATAACTCATTTCTATGCTGGAACGGTGTCCATTTCAAAATTTATGGTTAGCTTAGAATGAGTTTACTACTGTTGGCCCGTGTTCTACATGAAGACATCTGGTAGTATACACACCTAACTGTACACTGGAGTTCGTCCAACGGTTTAACAATTATATACTGTACATCAGAACATCATGTAATCTGAATCATGGGTGAAAACATCTGTATATGGAGTAGATACTTTCTCAGGACAGAATGAGAAAATATGAAATGTCAAATGCCTACATGAACATATAGGGATCTGAGCAACAACTGAAAAGTAGTCATTCCATCTGTTTATATCAATATGTCAAACAGACTACTGCTTATTGGATATGGAATAGCAGTATCACCTTTCATCTAAAGCAGGGTAGAGCAACATGGGTTCAAATGCATATTCATTTGCATGGAAATGACAGAAGAGGCAAAACTGTTGGGAGAGTACCTTACAAATGTCATTTTAAAATATTTGTACAAAAACACTGTTAATATCCATGAAAGTTGCATGATTTAAAATGAGTTTTAAAAAAATGAGTAAACAGAGTAAATGAGTTAACATTAGGATGTTTTGAACAGAACATTTGTTTTCAGTAAGTCCAGATACACACCCCTCACGCTGCCTGCTCACAGCCATCGCTATAGAAACACAAGACTGAACCACAAGATTAATATCAGTTCTGTTGATATGAGTATAAAATATTAGTATAAACATCGCATTAGAAGTGTCCATCACATCTGCACATAGCACCATAGATAACATGAGAATGGCTCTCTCCATGGCTGTGTTTAGATAGGCAGACCAATTGAACAAAATTTCACTAATTGGTCTTTTGACCAATCAGATCAGCACTGAAAAAGATCTGATGTCAAAAGACCAATTAGTGGAAAAAGATCAGAATTGAGTGGCCCGTCTACACAGCCAAAGTAAGAGATTTTAAGCGCATGTTCCAATGCCCATACAGGCATAGCATACCAATAGACTACTTTGGCTGTGGAAGTCCATAGGAAATGGTATGCTAGTGCGGATATTGGAACAGCCTTTGTGTTGCTGTGAGTCCCTAGTGACGTTGCATGGGAGAGGTACTGCGTGTCTATTTTGCACAGCTCTGCCCTGAACACTGGCAGTACTAGTTCAACATCTGTCAGTACATGAACCAGAAACCAACTAAAAACTACAACCACACACAAGACAAGGTAAAACACAGTCTGTTAAATTACACAGATTGTTACAGTACACAGTAAATTGTAGGCTACAGATAGCAATATGCTGTAAATCTTTTAGAAAAATGACACACACCCACTCATGTATGTGTACACACAATGTATCGACTTAAATTATAAATGTTTTGTGGGGGTGTAGGCAGAGATATGCAAGCCTACGAACAGGAGCTAGTTACACACAGACATCAAAACGAAGACTGTATACTCACTATGGGAAATCCAACTGAATTGAGACAGACAGACACTGGCTGGATCACTTGATATAAATAGGCTTCAGATGAATTCAACACTAAGACAAAAACATCTTTAGAAAAATCTCCAAAAATATGGTGAAAATGTATAAATGCATGGACAATGTGTTAAAATGTATACTGTGACAAAAAGCATTACAAATGATTATTTAAATGGAGGTCAACAAGAACATGTGCTCTAACCCCAGAGCCTCTGGATGGATATAAGGATTGGCTGGTCACACAAGACAGTTTATAAAGTGCTTCATGTTTAGAACACCACACAATGCTTCACTTTCCCCAGTAGAAAGCATCCTTCCATTCACAATATACTGGAAATGCTTCCAAATCCAATTCTAAAATCCCCCCACAAACACAAGTTGCAGAACATACGCAAACTAAGCATTTACAATGGAGAAAGCCTGTGTGTACTAATACACAACTAAATGTAGACTATGGGAATTGCCAAAAGAAGAGATGAGATATGTTGGACAGATACACTGACTGCTGTATGATCTGACTGAAGATGTGCTGTACACTCACAAGAACACAGCAAGATGCCTTCATCTGGCTGCCCTTCTCTTTCACTCTCTCGCTTTTAAATCTCACAATCTATCCACCATCTGTCTTTCTCTTTTGCTCCAGCTTTCTGTATCCCCCCCATATGTTAGGCCATCAATAACACAGTATGAAATAGAAGAACCACTGCATGTGAGACTGATGGATACAGAAGTTAATGTCCTCTGATCCAGCAAGAGGAGTAGTCACTCAACCAATCCATCCATCATAACGCCGTCTGCCCGGCCGTCTGTCTATCAATGCATGTACAGACACTCATCAAAATATGAGCTAGGGGTTCACAAGCACGTCTGATAAAATCTTTAAAATGTCTTCATTACTTCATGTTCTTAGGGGGTTCATAGCATGGCCAGACATCTTTACCCCCATTCTCCATCTGTGTTGCTTGGAGGGGTTGTATTGTAAGCAGCAGACACAACCTGGCCCAGTCTGCGGTTCAAAGAGTGGGCAGAAGTCACTAGAACCCCCATCAGTGTGTCGGTGGTCCCAGTAAAGATCACTGTTCCTGTAGGCTCTCCAGCAGGTCCTCTATCTTCTCCATGTTCTGGGAGGCGCTCATGGGGGTCTGGAGGTTGGTCTGCATGGGGGTCTGGAGGTTGGTCTGCATGTTGGTCTGCATGGGGGTCTGGAGGTTGGTCTGCATGTTGGTCTGCATGGGGGTTGTTTCTATGGTAGTCTGTATGTTGGTCTGCATTGGGGTCTGTAGGTTGGCCTGCAAGGCATTTTCTAAGCTACTCATGGCGTTTTGTAGACCAGTCTGCATGGGTGTCTGAAGATTAGTCTGCATGGGTGTGGCGGTCTGGGCCATGTTTGGGTCCATGAGAGGCTGGATGTGGCTGGCCTGCAAAGGGTTGTGGTTCTGGGGCTGGCTCTGGGCAGACATTGTAGAACCAGAGGACGGCATCAGCTGGGAGGAATCTGAGGAGAAAGAAGGATGTCACACAAGGATGTCTTAAAATGTATAAATTGGGGTATTATATATCAAGTAAGTAAATATTCCTCTACTATTGTCCATGCGGAGTACTGATCCTGTCAGGTAAAGTACTGATCCTGTAAGGTAAAGCAGTCTCACCGTTCTGGAGGCCAAACACAAACAGGTTGGGTTGTCCTCCTGGCTGGCCAACGTTCCCGCTCACTCCCGTCTGGAACAGCTGCTCTGGGGGTCTCTTACCAGGGGAGGATGTGGTACTTTGCAGTCCCACAACCCCCAGCCCACTCTGCATTACAAAGATAGTTTCCCCTGCTGCAGCCTGGTTTCCTAGTTCCTGTGTAGCCATGCTGCCCTGCAGACCAGAAAGAGAACCCTGTGGCAGGAACAGATCCACCTGGTGGCTGGGAGGGCCATTAACTGAGCTGGAGCCCACCTGCATAGGTTGCGGCCCCTGGAACAGACCCTGCGGAGGAGTATTTCTGGAGGCAGGGGTCCCCCCTACAGAGGAGCTCTGGTCCTGGAATAACATGGGCTCCACTGGGTCCGTCTGGCCTACCTCAACCCTGACCCCCACCATGGTGGGCTGGGAGAACAAGAGGGAAGCAGGGGTGTCCTGGGGGCAAGGGGTGCTGTTGTTGCCCATGGAGGGGCCCTGGGCCTGGGTACTAAAGAGGAGGGCTGGGGGAAGAGCCTGGGGTTTGAGGGAGGCGGTGCAGAGAAGGAGGCCGGTGGGCTGGGGCTGAGGGTGCTGGCTGGGGGGCAGAATGCTAGTCTGGAACAAGGAGCTCTGCTGAGCCATGGGAAGCTGCTGGGTTTGCTGTAGTTGTGTCTGCTGATGGTCCATGGGGGTGCTCTGCTGCTGCTGGGCCTGGAACATTGACATCGTCTGGGGCTCACAGGCTGATGTCTCCATGGAGGACAGGAACGCTAGCTGCTGTTGACTACCCTGGTTAGAGAGGGTGTTGGGAGAAAGGAACAGTGTGGACCCTGTGGCCTGCTGCTCCTGACTGAGGCTACCACTGGTCAGCACAGTCAGAGTGTTCTGCAGCAGGGCTGCCTGGTGCTGGGGGCTGGAAGTCTCTGACAGAGGCCTGGGGGACTGGAAGAGCTGCTGGGGAGGAGAGGAGTGGGAGGGGGGCTCCTGGGGGAAGCTGGAGGTCTGGATGGTGAGCAGCTCCCCAGTCTGCTGGAGGAGAGACACAGGCTGCTGCTGCTGCTGGGGCTGAGATGAGGAGTGGATCTGGGGCTGGAGGAACTCCGTCTGGAGCTGCTGTTGTAACTGTTGCTGATGTAGCTGGTGCTGTTGCAGGTTGCCTAGTGCTTGGTTTTGATGTTGTAGGTTGTCCAGTACTTGTTGCTGCTGCTGAAGTTGTTGATGATCATGTAGCTGTATGTTGCCAAGTACCTGCTGCTGCTGTTGAAACTGTTGATGTTGTTGTAGGTTACCCAGTATCTGTTGCTGCAGTTGTTGATCCTGTGGCTGTAATAATAATTGCTGTTGTAGCTGTATGTTGCCAAGGACTTGCTGTTGATGTAACTGCTGCTGCTGTTGATGCATGTTGCCAAGGATCTGCTGTTGTTGCTGTTGTATCTGTAGGTGTTGTGTGGCCAGAGAGCCCTCAGCTCCCCCCAGTCTCAGGCTGTTCATGGTGTCCTGTACGTGTTGCTGCAGTGAGTCAGTGGAGGGTGTGGGGCTGTACAACACTGAGTTGAGCTGCTGTTGAGCCACTGCTGCCTCCATAACCTGTTGTACCAGGTCACTTCCCCCTGCCTGGAGCTCCCTTACTGCCCTCTCCAGCTGTGCCACCCCGTCCTGGGGGAACAGGGGGAGCTGGGACTGGGAGTGGGGTGCCATCTGGGACATGCCCACTACCACCACCTCACTGCTGGGGTTAGAGGAATCTTGAGGCAGGCTCTCCTGGGGGTCCCGGAGGAACTGCTGGGGTACCTCTGGGGGGACAGGGGGGAGGGTGGTGTTGTCGCTAGAGACAGGGAAGGAGGTGGTGGGGGCGATGTCCTGCTTCTGGATGGTGCAGAGGGGCTCCAGGGAGGGGAAGACTGGGGACTGGGGGAAGTCAACCTCCCCAGGCTGGAGAGGCATGGGGCTGGGGAAGGACTCAGTGCTAGGCGGGGTGCTGGAGCTCAGCTCCAGGGTTTGCTGGACCGAGACGAGGGTGTCAGATGACGGCTAAAGGAAGGAGACAAAAAGAGAGGAATTAAATATTTTCTAGAGTCTACACACTTCCCTACAATTTGCCCAATGACTCTGGATCCCGATGTCTTCTTTTATTGATACAACTGAAGTGTGACGTCCCAGCCAAACCACCTGATCTAAATGTACAATCAAGGATCCTGGGATAAACATAACCGGTATATTTCTCCTACCTTGAAGAGTGCTGTGGATGGGGGATTGCTGGAGACCTCCATAGGGGTGACCTCCTGTCGTTTGACCAGTTCACCAGCAGACTGGGCAGGGTCAGAGGCCAGAGACTTGATCTGGTCCTGGAAGGTGCAGGCCTTAGCCAGAGAAGACCCCTCTGTCTTCACAGACACGTCCAGGGAGTGCTCTGGTGTGGGACAGAACAAAAAAGCAGGTTGACCAAGAGAAAGAAACACACGCCTTGTATACCATAGAGGGAGCCTTAGTGAACCCTTCATCACTCCTTTCATAGCAGGGCACACCTGAGTCTGGTGTATATGTGAAGGGCTGTATGTCATGTGACCTCCCGGCATTGGTCATGATGTAGACGCCCACAGAGACAGGAGAGGAGACAGACAGGTTGTGGTAGGGAGGAACCTTCACTATCACATGATTCTAGAGGAAACAACATCATCATTAGGACAAAGTCAGCTCATGATCCGTATGCATCTCTCATGCAATGATATCAATGGGCTACCTGATGGAACAGCTCCATGTCAATCTCTGCCTCGGCCTGCCACAAGTTATCATCTGGAAACGAATCAATGTTTTATCAATATATATATATAGAGAGAGATTTTTAAAGCCACTCAATGAGGAGACATCACAGAAAGGGATATGAGGAAAGGGAAAAGAGGACAGGAAAGAAAGGAAGAAGACAGGCAGGTTAGTACTGGTACCTGCTGGGTTCTCCTGGAATATGACCTTGGTTCCTTTGAGGAAGTTCTTCCCTATGATGAAGAGCTCCTCTCCTCCTCTCACTGAACAGCTGTGGAGACTCTTCTTCAGGATCTCTGGCACCCCTGCCGGCTGGGCTGGGGAAGGACACAGCAGAGTATGAATAATTGCGGTCCACAAAACCCTACTATTGGAGCTACGTGTTGTGTCAGCTTTTGTTCCAGCCCGACATGAACACACTGCATTGAATGAACATCAAACAAGCACATATACATCCAAATTTACTTTAAAGTCTGGATACCCAGTAGTTATTTGTATTTGTATGAATACGGTGGTAGTTGACTCACTGCAGAGGATGGGTGAGGAGGTGGTCTGCAGGGTAAGGACAGACCCATCAGCATGGGGGATGTTGACTCTAAAGGCCAGCCTGGCCCGGGTGCTCTTCTTCTTGGACCCGGCAACCCCAATACGAGCCTCCACGTCCGCGTTACGCAGCTTCAGGATTCCCACACAGTCAACCCTGTCAAGATTCAATGTTACAAAATGTTCAGATGGTGAAACAAACACACAGTAACATGCTGATATTTCAACAACGCATCAATTTTCATTAACTCGATTAATGAGTCCCTTACGCCAGTGACATGGCGTTGCTGGGCTCCAGGGGGACCTCTATGACAGTGGTTCCCTCGATGTCCACTTCTTTGCAGGCTTTGGTATTTCGGCCTGTCACCCTGCAGGCCTGGTAGAACCCATGAGGCTTCACTCTGCCTGTGTCACTGGCCACAAACACCTGCAGCACCACCGGCTCACTGACACCCTCCAACTGGAGAGAGAAGATGGTGAGTAGAGTTGAGAGTGCAACACAGCTTAACAGACAAATCAACCTAATGACTCATATGGTTTATTTAATATGGTTGGAAAAAGAAAGCGTCTCACCTTGACCGTGGGGAAGCCCTGTTGGGTGCGGTCTTTGACAGAGCCGCGGCTGCCCTCGGTCAGGTAGCGTGCCCGGTGCTGGGTCTCTGGCTGCAACAGGATCTTCAGCTCCTTACCCTCACTCTTCTGGGGGTACTGACCTGACAGAAGACATCCCTTCAGCAGGCACCCAGCCTCCAGAGAACTGGAGAACACGCAACACAAATAAATTCATTAAGCCCTAATCTATGGATTTCACATGACTGGGAACACAGATATATCTGTTGGTCACAGATACCTTAAAAAAAACACAAGTAGGGACATGGATCCGAAAACATGTCTGTATCTGGTGTGACCACCATTTGTCTCACATCTCCTTCGGAATAGAGTTGATCAGGCTGTTGATTGTAGCCTTTGGAATGTTCTCACTCTTCTAATGGAGCCGTGCATTATCATGCTGAAACATGGTGATGGAGGAATCTCTGTGCATTCAAATTGCCACCAATAAAATGCTATTATTTTAGTCCGTAACTTATGCATGCCTAAACCATAACCCCACCACGGGGCTCACCCACACGACACAATACACTGTCTGCCATCTGCCCAGTACAGTTGAAACCGTGATTTATCTGTGAAGAGCAAACTTCTCCAGCATGCCAGTAGCCACCGAAGGTGAGCATTTGCCCACTGAAGTCGGTTACGGTACCGAACTGCAGTCAGGTCAAGAACCTGGTGAGGACGACAAGCACTCAAATGAGCTTCCCTGAGATGGTTTCTGACAGTTTGTGCAAACCCACAGTTACATCAGCTCTACAGGTGGCTGGTCTCAGACGATCCCGCAGGTGAAGAAGCCGGATGTGGAGGTCCTGGGCTGGTGTGGTTACATATGGTCTGCGGTTGTGAGGCCGGTTGGAGACACTGTCAAATTCTCTAAAATGATGTTGGAGGCCACTTGGTAGAGTAATTAACATAAAATGATCTGGCAACAGCTCTGGTGGACATTCCTGCAGTCAGCATACCAATTGCAAGCTCCCTCAAAACTTGAGACATCGGTGTCATGACAAAACATAACATCTTAGAGTGGCCTTTTATTCTCCCCAGCACAAGGTGCACCTGTGTAATGATCATGCTGTTTAATCAGCTTCTTGACACTGTCAGGTGGATGGATTATCTTGGCAAAGGAGAAATGCTCACAAACAGGGGTGTAAACAAAACATTCTTTGAGAAACACGCTTTTTGTGCATATGGAGCATTTCTGGGATCAGCTTTTTAATTTTTTTTCATGGGACCAACACGTTACATGTTGCATTTATATTTTTGTTCAGTCCAAAATATTTTTTATTTTACCCCTTTTTTCTCCCCAATTTCGTGGTATCCAATTGGTAGTTACAGTCTTGTCCCATTGCTGAAACTACCGTACGGACTCGGGAGAGGCGAAGGTCGAGAGCCGTCTGTCCTCCTAAACACAACCCAGGAGTCGCTAGAGCGCGATGGGACAAGAACATCCTTGATGGGATTCTGGGGATGAGCACGTGCATCTTCAATATGTACCCATTGTCCCTCTTTAGTGCATTTAACAATATGTCACAAGTAAAGCGAGTTGGGTAGCGAGTTGACACAATTCCAAGACTGGTACACACCTCCAGGCTGGGTAAGGGCTATTTGACCAAGGAGGGTGATGGAGCGCTGCATCAGATGACCTGGCCTCCACAATCACCCGACCTCAACCCAATTGAGATGAGTTGGACCGCAGAGTGAAGGACAAGCAGCCAACAAGTGCTCAACACATGTGGGACCTCCTTCAAGATCGTTGGAAAAGCATTCCAGGTGAAGCTGGTTGAGAGAATGCCAAGACTGTGCAAAGCTGTCATCAAGGCAAAGGGTGGCTTCTTTGCCTTGATGACAGCTTTGTTTAATACTTTTTTTGGTTACTACATGATTCCAAATGTGTTTTCATAGTTGATGTCTATTATTCTCCAATGTACAAAATAGTACAAATAAAGAAAAAACATGGAATGAGTAGGTGTATTCAAACTTTTGACTGATACTATACATCTATATGAACTCAGCAAAAAAAATAAACGTCCTCTCACTGTCAACTGTGTTAATTTTCAGCAAACTTAACGTGTACATATTTGTATGGAAATAACATAACAGACAAACTGAACAAGTTCCATCAAATTTTATTCGCCACATCCCCCGAATACAACAGGTGTAGACTTAGTGAAATGCTTACTTACGAGCCCCTAACCGACAATGCAGTAGCAAAAACTGCACCGTCCATTAGTTGAGGTAGTATGTACATGTAGGTAGAGTTCATTGAAGTGACTATACATAGATGACAACAGAGAGGCAGTGGTGTGGAGAGGGGAGGGGCAATGTAAATAGTCTGGGTTGCCATTTGATTAGATGTTCAGGAGTCTTATGGCTTGGACGCCGTTTAGAAGCCTCTTGGACCAAGACCTGGTGCTCCGGTACCGCTTGCCGTGTGGAAGCAGAGAGAACAGTCTATGACTAGGGTGGCTGGAGTCTTCGACAATTTTCAGGGCCTTCCTCTGACACCACCTGGTATAGAGGTCCTGGATGGCAGGAAGCTTGGCCCCAGTGATGTACTGGGCCATTCGCACTACCCTCTGTAGTGCCTTACGGTCGGAGGCTGAGCAGTTGCCATACCAGGCAGTGATGCAACCAGTAAGAATACTCTCGATGGTGCAGCTGTAAAACCTTTAGAGGATCTGAGGACCCATGCCAAATCTTTTCAGTCTCCTGAGGGGGAATAGGCTTTGTCGTGCCCGCTTCATGACTGTCGTGGTGTGCTTGGACCATGTTAGTTTGTTGGTGATGTGGACACCAAGGAACTTGAAGCTCTCAACCTGCAACACTGCAGCCCTGTCGATGAGAATGGGGGCGTGCTCGGTCCTCTTCTCCCTGTAGTCCACAATCATCTCCTTTGTCTTAGCCTACAGGGAGGTCGTCTCGTTGTTGGTGATCAGGCCAACTACCACTGTTGTCTCATCGGCAAATTTAATGATGGTGTTCGAGTCGTGCCTGGCCGTGCTGGAGGGGCATGTCAGGATGAGCCTGCAGGAAGGGTACCACATGAGGGAGGAAGATGTCTTCCCTGTAACGCACAGCGTTGAGATTGCCTGCAATGACAACAAGCTCAGTCCAATGATGCTGTGACACACCGCCCCAGACCATGATGGACCCTCCACCTCCAAATCGATCCCGCTCCAGAGTACAGGCCTCTGTGTAATGCTCATTCCTTCGACGATAAACGCAAATCCGACCATCACCACTGGTGAGACAAAACCGCGACTCGTCAGTGAAGGGCACTTTTTGCCAGTCCTGTCTGGTCCAGCGATGGTGGGTTTGTGCCCATAGGCGAAATTGTTGCCAGTGATGTCTGCTGAGGAACTGCCTTACAACAGGCCTACAAGGCCTCAGTCCAGCTTCTCTCAGTCTATTGCGGACAGTCTGAGCACTGGATGGAGGGATTGTGCATTCCTGGTGAAACTCGGGCAGTTGTTGTTGCCATCCTGTACCTGTCCCGCAGGTGTGATGTTCGGCTGTACCGATCCTGTGCAGGTGTTGTTACACGTGGTCTGCGACTGCGATCAGCTGTTTGTCCCGTCTCCCTGTTTTAGGCGTCTCACAGTACGGACATTGCAATTTATTGCCCTGGTCACATCTGCAGTCCCCATGCCTCCTTGCAGCATGCCCAAGGCACGATCACACAGATCAGCAGGGACCCTGTATTTCAGTCAGTAGAAAGTTTTTTTAAATTGTGCTAAGTTTTCATAACTGTGACCATAATCGCCTACCGTCAGTAAGCTGTTAGTATCTTAATGACCGTTCCACAGGTGCATGTTCATTAATTTTATTATGGTTCATTGAACAAGCATGGGAAACAGTGTTTAAACCCTTTACAATGAAGATCTGTAAAGTTATTTGGATTTTAATGAATTACCTTGAGACAGGGTACTGAAAAAGGGACATTTCTTTTTTTGCGGAGAGATAGAGGTGTGTGTGTGTGTATATATATATATATATATATACACACACACACACATCTTGTTTTCTTGTGTATTGTATTAAACTGAAACATGTTCTTATATTTGTTTGTATGCATCTATTTTTAATAAACTATGCTTGATTGATATGTATCAAGTCTGGTAAGACTTCTGCCGTTGTATTGGGACTAGCATTCTATTCAACCTACCTGGGCTTGGGGCTGGCCTTGTCTGGTCCCAGCTGAGACAGAACAAAGTGTGGGGCCTTGGCACTGTCTGCATCAAACACGTCCATGCTGTCCTCTGGGGGTGCAGGCTTGGGCCCGGGCCGCTGGCGGGGGGTGCGTTTACGGGATTTGCGGGGGACCTCTGTGTTGTCGTTGTAGGAGCTGGAGCTGATCAGGCTGAAGTTGGAGGCTGAGTCGTCGGCCCAGATGCTGCTGCTGTGTTCTGAGTCTGGCCCTGCTGGCCCAGCCGGGGCTGGATCCTCCTGGCAGGACATATTGCTGTCATCAAATAGGTCCTCTGGAGGGGGAGAGATGCTCAGCACTGGCCTCCGCTTAGAGGGGGTGTTCTGGGGCTGCTGCTGGGCTCCCACCCCCCCTGCTCCTGGGTCTCCTCCTCCTGTTCCAGAGCTGGTCCCACTGCAGCATCCACCTCCAAGGGTAGACAGAGCTCCCTCTACCCCCTGCATCTCTGAAACCACTGGGTCTCCGGAACCCTCTCTAGGGGCACTGCTGAGATGGTGGAGGAGGAGGGGGGGCTGGGGCTGTTCCATGGCTGAGGTAGAGGGGGCTGTGCTGGGTCTGGGTCCAGTGGTGCAGGGGTCTCCCATGTCTTGAGAGGAGGATGGAGAAGGGCTGGAAGTGGAGGAGGCGGCATCTGGAGTGTGGAAGATGGCATTGTTAGTACAGATGTCAATACAAGGCAGGCTAGCAGTCCCATTCAAACAGCTTAATTTGGCCATGATTTATCTAAAAATGTCCTTCTTCCCAACTCTAAATTCATTTGAGGATGTTTTGTGTGTGGCTACATTCCCTCACTGTGCATGCCAGAGCTCTCTGGTGTTGATCAAATTTTCTGAAGTTAAAGTTGAGAATGGTACAAATAGGCCCCATGTTTCCCCCATTGGAATGTTTACTTCCTACTACAACTTGCTCTTTAAAAATCAACGTGACAAAACTGACATGCTTTGTTTACAAAAAACTAAAGCAAGCTTCTAAAATTGTTACATACACATTGCCAGAAACAAAAAACAGCTAAATCTGGTCAGTAAGACTTTCCTCTTAACAGACAAATTTGCAAACTAAAGATGCGGTGCCAAATTAAATGTAGAGTGAGGCTAGAGCAGTTTGTGCATACAGTCTTAGGCCTATACAATGGTCTGAACATGCCAATTGGAGGATTGGGTTTGGACTGAGCGTAGCCATGGCAACAGAATAAACAAGGCTCTGACCTATGGAGCAGTGACCTGCAGGCCATTTTATATGCAGCCACCCCCTGCCTCAGAGGGAGGAAACTTCCTGCAATACAAATGAGACAGCCAATGAGCAACAAGAGCTGATCAGTCATGACTGAAATTCCTGCCAATCCGCAAATTAAATCAATGAAAAACTGTTGTGAGGATATAACTTTTTAAGTTGTCTCTTCATAGATTTGTTGTGCTTCAGTACAGCTGTGGCAGATATGTTTGGTGTGAAAAGCTAGTGCGATGACAGGTCCCAAGCTAGACTTGGAAAACTGAGCTTGAGGTAGAAGATGCCTGTAACCACAGATCTAGGATCAGATTACCCTAGCCTGGCACATGTATGGCATGACAAGGAGAGTCAGAGGAGTTGGCTAAAACACATATAGATCTGGGACAGGCTACCCTACACCCCAATCCTAACAGTAACCAATAAGGGGGTTAAGAATATATCGGAGCCTGTATCAGTGGTTAGGGTCAACTTATACCTACTTCTGGTTTACTGTGCACAATGACAGCAGCCACAAGACTACCAAGTTCAGTCAGCTTCCTGTGATAAAAGGAAGTGGTCTACTAGTCTTGGGTATGAGTACTCTGCCATTTTCAAAACCATTTCACATTCTGTTTTAATACCCCATTCACTGAGGTGACACTACCACATATCATTTTGTTCTAATCTAGGCCTAATACAAGATCTCTTGAGATATTTCTTTATGCTCGTCATCTTATCTTCTTCACAGAAAGGCTATACCAGACAGGCAGTTCAGATCCAGACAGGCATGCTAATTCAGAAGTGCTAAAAGGACAAGATAATTGCCGTGCTAATTATAACCAGCTGTTTTCACCTCTTCCCACCATCTGAGAATAAAAACTAACAATAGAAACTGACAGTAAATACAGTCTAGTGATGGGTTTGATTCATTTACATCTCCCTATGTAAGAGAGATGAAAACATAGAAAAATCAAACGAATGAAAACAAAACAGTTAATTATATTTTGATTATAGACTCTAGAGCGACAGATTACAGGCAACAGTAGTCTAAAGCCTAATATGACTTTAGGAATATATAGACCAAGGCCATGCTCATTCACTTTTTATTTAAACTATATTTATTCCCACTCTCTCACACCTGTCCTGTCTACAGTAATCACGGCCTACATTTGCCCTACAGAGGTGAAGACTCAATTTCCCACAACAGAGCACCACTAGCACCCACCACTAGGCACTCAGCAGGAAGGGTGGAGAGTTGTTCCCTAGACACTGATCTAAGGTCAGCCTAATGTTCTGCCTACTAATTATCTAGGTGAGGTTATGAGGAGAGTAATCTGATCCTAGGTGAGGCTGGTGGGTTGAGAGTGAGGGGCTTACCTGAGGCCAGGGATGCAGAAGGGGGCGGACCGGCCTCTCCCCCACTCTTCTGGCTCATGGTGGGTGTGTCTGTCTTGGAGGAGGACGGCTGCAGCTGGAGCTCCTTAGGGAGGAGGTCATACACAGACTCTGGTGAGGAAGAGGAGGATGAGGAGAGAAATCAGGGGGTTTAAAAGTGCACCAAACACCACCACTAAGAGGGAGAGGTCGCCTGGTTGCTAAGAAACACAGTGACACCCTGACACAGATATATCTGCTGTGGATATGCAGCGTATCCATCCAGCATATGTAGCCTAGCAAGCAGTCATCTGATCTGCCTGTAATAAGTCAACCCCAGCAGCATAGTGACCAAACCAAAAGGCTTAGGCTAGTCCTACATTAACCAAGAATTCTCAACTCCACCATTCTCGATGGAGATGAGTCCCGAGGCGATGAGTTTCGGCAGAGTGTAGCCTACCTCTGACTACATTGAATCGGTATCAGTCGATACGTGTAAAAAATATCCATAAGTACAAGTTACGCATGAAAGAATGGACATTTTTACAAGTACCGACCGATACCTACTTGATGTGGTTGGAGGTAGACTACACTCCACCAAAACCCATTGCCCCGGCACTAAACCCATTGCCCCGGCACTAAACCCATTGCCCCGGCACTAAACCCATTGCCCCGGCACTAAACCCATTGCCCAGGCACTAAACCCATTGCCCAGGCACTAAACCCATTGCCCAGGCACTAAACCCATTGCCCCGGCACTAAACCCATTGCCCCGGCACTAAACCCATTGCCCCGGCACTAAACCCATTGCCCAGGCACTAAACCCATTGCCCAGGCACTAAACCCATTCGCTCCTCCATACCACAGTATTTCTCTCCTTCTAGGTCTCCATACTAGGTGGGGTCTGCTAATTTGCTATGGAAATTAGACATTTGCAAAAGCCCCATAATGTTTGCATAAAGCGAAAGAAATCAACAGAAAGACTGTGATTTGTACAGATTTTGATGTGGGGGGGAAAAGCACAGCAATAGGCCTAGATTATAACAATTCTCTTTTATTAGCCTAGGCCTACAAGTCAGCCAAGTCTTGCATACTTCCCCTACTACAATCCGATTACCTCACCACATACTTATGCTGTCGGCTGGCTACACACTGCTCACATTACACTAGCTTTGAAGCTGTGCCAAGCCAACGGTCAGACTATTTTTTTCTCTCGCAGCTGGCCCTTTGCTTTGATGACACAGAAATGTGTTTATGTTACAACTGCCAGCCCACAAGCTGGGTGCCAAAAATCCACCAGTCTCTAGCAATGCCCAGTCTTCTAACATGCATATTTAACTCATAGGTAATCATGCATGCCAGACTTCACAGCTACAGCTTGTATGCAATATTTAGACACACGTCTGGTTCTATGAGATTAAAAGACAAAGATCCTACCCACTCTGCAGTCTGCACTCACTGCAAATACAAAGCCAGACATTGAAATACAATAGGCTGACTAGGTCATGGATAGCACAGCCTAGGTCTATCCACGGGCTGATTGTTTTTTGGGCGGATGGTCTGAAGATAATTACAAATCATTTGTAAACTGCAAATTGACCGCAAGAACCCCAAACAAATATAATTACCACAAAAACCATCATTTCAAACCTTGCTTACATTTGTATCCCATCACGTATTTTATGCGTGTGAATACTTGGGAACAGATTGCTAAATTAAAATCACTTTGAGCTGATTTCCTACTGTTTTTACAGTCTCATTTCCAACAATGACAATAAATAATCATTTGTATATTTTGTGCTCATTAAACTTGGGAGGTCAAATAAAACCACCCCAGGGGCTGCCCGTGGGCCGCCAGTTATGGAACCCTTATTGGTTACATTTTATCTACCTACAGTAAACCACTTGAAGTATTTATGAATTCTCCTTAGCCAATTAATGTCATATAAATAAGGTACACACTCCTCACCACATTCGACAGCAGCACCATATGCCTAGCTCATGTTAGCATGCCAGGGCCTTTAATATACTGCCGTATTAGTGTACGACACACAGGGTCTGGACAGATGTGTCTGAACCACTGTATCAGCAGGTAGGCTAGTCCATATACAGGGCATCTGTAGATGGTGGGGAAAGAGAGAGTTCAGAAGAAGAAGAAGAAACAAACATTGCGTTCGGCCTAGATCAGAAAACAGAACTCAAAACACACAGTAGCATTCCTTCGCTGCAAGCCCCTAACTTAGTCCTAGATGACTAGCCAATAAGGAATAAGACGAGAGGTTCAAAACCACTAGCAGAACTCATGCACCAAGACAGCAGTGTGTCTATAATTCGTTTTTTTATAAAGTTATGCCAAGGAGTTGACACCACTATCAACATATACCAGCCTGATCTTCCACCTGTAGAAGGTATTTTGACTGGAACCCTGCAGGGTTTGATCAGTTCCGGACACAGCTGGACTGGAGGAGGAGTGGGCTGAGCAGTGACAGAGGAAAAGGAAGCCTGTGCATAGCTGTTATCACAGGAGCAGCTTTGCATCAGTCATAACTCAGTCAACACCCACCACATCAGCTGGCCAAGTAACCTAATCAGAGATACACAAGCTACAGCTAGGCTTGGACATTAGACGTTTCTAAGAAACTGGTTTGTAGGTCAAGCTTCACATTTATCTTACTACCTTACTATTATACCAATAATAAAATGCAATTCACTTTTGTTATTCAGACCGAAAGGGGTTACATTGTTTCAATATGGGGACTAGATGTTATTCAAACCAATAAGATTAGGTAAGTAGATAATATTGATAATATAACTAGCTATCATGTTAAATATAATTCTATGTGACCAAACATATGTGACCAAACAATTGATTCCCATTCAAAATACTATTTCTCCTAACCCTTAAACCTAAAGTCGCATTTTTCCTTTTGGGGACCTGCGACATTTCCCCTCTTGTCCGAATTTTCTTTGTTTAACTATCCTTGTGAGGACTTCTGGTACCCACATGGATAGTATAACCAGAAACACACACACAGTTGTAAGCACACAACGAAAAGGGGGGCACTTTCACGCATTCCACACCAGGCAGATGACCTGGTTTTAACCTGTTACGCGCCTAAATGCTTGCCAACTGGTCTAGTCTGATTCTCGGTATTTGGTTCACCGGGACATGGCAATGGAGCGTGGTGGCTAATGTAGCCAACTAGCTAAACCATCGTGACACATTCAACAATACATCGAGGAGACGTTTGTTACTATACAACTTGAACCTAACCTTAGAAAACGTTTAGATATCACGCCGCCCATAGTCATGGGACCGAACCACAACGAGTGCCCCGAGGGAAAACAATAACACAACACGCCTCCTGCTGCTAGCTAACGTTAGATGCTAGTTGGTCCCTATAGTTTGTCCATCATGCACACATTAGCTAACTAGCTATCGCGCATCAGTTCTCTGGATACTTTAGCCAACGAACTGTACTAACGTTAGCTAGCTAGCCAACTAGCTAACGTTATCTAGCTAGCTATCTACCCGTTAATCAGTCATAGTCCAAAAACAATTGGAAAACTGTTCAAATGCATTTATGCCACAAGGGATAACATTTATATAATTCTTACCTTTAGAGTAAAGGGATTTGGGGGAATTAAGGTCGAGATCGGAGCTGAGGGATATAAAATCAGAGGGCATCGCAGCGCTTCATCTTCACCTGGATCAGGACGAAGCCAGTCAGCCAACGAACATTAGCGGGCAACAAACCAACGAAATATGACTACAGTACAAACAATAAATATTGCACCTGGGTGAAATATACTGATAAGAAACAAAAGTGAAATGGACCCAGACAACCGTTAATTAGCGCGAACTATTCTGCTAGCAGCAGCACTGGCAATGACGTCACGTTTTTTAATATCGTAATGAGGAAACCTTCAAAATAAAAGTCGGCACTTCAAAATCAAATTTGATTTGTCACATACACATGGTTAGCAGATGTTAATGCGAGTGTAACGAAATGCTTGTAATAACCAACGAGTAATCTAACCTAACAATTTCACAACAACTACCTTATACACACAAGTGTAAAGGAATGAAGAATATGTACATACAAATATATGAATGAGTGATGTTACCGAATGGCATAGGCAAGATGCAGTAGATGATATCGGGTGAAGTATATACATATGAGATTAGTAATGTATGGTATGTAAACATATAAAAGTGGCATTGTTTAAAGTGGCTAGTGATACATGTATTACATCAAGATGGCAAGATGCAGTAGATGGTATATAGTATAGTAAATCAAAATCAAAATCAAATCAAATTTTATTTGTCACATACACATGGTTAGCAGATGTTAATGCGAGTGTAGCGAAATGCTTGTGCTTCTAGTTCCGACAATGCAGTAATAACGAGCAAGTAATCTAACTAACAATTCCAAAAAAAACTACTGTCATACACAGTGTAAGGGGATAAAGAATATGTACATAAGGATATATGAATGAGTGATGGTACAGAGCAGCATAGGCAAGATACAGTAGATGATATCGAGTACAGTATATACATATGAGATAAGTATGTAAACCAAGTGGCATAGTTAAAGTGGCTAGTGATACATGTATTACATAAGGATGCAGTCGATGATATAGAGTACAGTATCAACGTATGCATATGAGATGAACAATGTAGGGTAAGTAACATTATATAAGGTAGCATTGTTTAAAGTGGCTAGTGATATATTTACATCATTTCCCATCAATTCCCATGATTAAAGTGGCTGGAGTAGAGTCAGTGTCATTGACAGTGTGTTGGCAGTAGCCACTCAATGTTAGTGGTGGCTGTTTAACAGTCTGATGGCCTTGAGATAGAAGCTGTTTTTCAGTCTCTCGGTCCCAGCTTTGATGCACCTGTACTGACCTCGCCTTCTGGATGGCAGCGGGGTGAACAGGCAGTGGCTCGGGTGGTTGATGTCCTTGATGATCTTTATGGCCTTCCTGTAGCATCGGGTGGTGTAGGTGTCCTGGAGGGCAGGTAGTTTGCCCCCGGTGATGCGTTGTGCAGACCTCACTACCCTCTGGAGAGCCTTACGGTTGAGGGCGGTGCAGTTGCCATACCAGGCGGTGATACAGCCCGCCAGGATGCTCTCGATTGTGCATCTGTAGAAGTTTGTGAGTGCTTTTGGTGACAAGCCGAATTTCTTCAGCCTCCTGAGGTTGAAGAGGCGCTGCTGCGCCTTCCTCACGATGCTGTCTGTGTGAGTGGACCAATTCAGTTTGTCTGTGATGTGTATGCCGAGGAACTTAAAACTTGCTACCCTCTCCACTACTGTTCCATCGATGTGGATGGGGGTGTTCCCTCTGCTGTTTCCTGAAGTCCACAATCATCTCCTTAGTTTTGTTGACGTTGAGTGTGAGGTTATTTTCCTGACACCACACTCCGAGGGCCCTCACCTCCTCCCTGTAGGCCGTCTCGTCGTTGTTGGTAATCAAGCCTACCACTGTTGTGTCGTCCGCAAACTTGATGATTGAGTTGGAGGCGTGCATGGCCACGCAGTCGTGGGTGAACAGGGAGTACAGGAGAGGGCTCAGAACGCACCCTTGTGGGGCCCCAGTGTTGAGGATCAGCGGGGAGGAGATGTTGTTGCCTACCCTCACCACCTGGGGGCGGCCCGTCAGGAAGTCCAGTACCCAGTTGCACAGGGCGGGGTCGAGACCCAGGGTCTCGAGCTTGATGACGAGCTTGGAGGGTACTATGGTGTTGAATGCCGAGCTGTAGTCGATGAACAGCATTCTCACATAGGTATTCCTCTTGTCCAGATGGGTTAGGGCAGTGTGCAGTGTGGTTGAGATTGCATCGTCTGTGGACCTATTTGGGCGGTAAGCAAATTGGAGTGGGTCAAGGGTGTCAGGTAGGGTGGAGGTGATATGGTCCTTGACTAGTCTCTCAAAGCACTTCATGATGACGGATGTGAGTGCTACGGGCGGTAGTCGTTTAGCTCAGTTACCTTAGCTTTCTTGGGAACAGGAACAATGGTGGCCCTCTTGAAGCATGTGGGAACAGCAGACTGGTATAGGGATTGATTGAATATGTCCGTAAACACACCGGCCAGCTGGTCTGCGCATGCTCTGAGGGCGCGGCTGGGGATGCCGTCTGGGCCTGCAGCCTTGCGAGGGTTAACACGTTTAAATGTCTTACTCACTTCGGCTGCAGTGAAGGAGAGACCGCATGTTTCCGTTGCAGGCCGTGTCAGTGGCACTGTATTGTCCTCAAAGCGGGCAAAAAAGTTATTTAGTCTGCCTGGGAGCAAGACATCCTGGTCCGTGACTGGGCTGGGTTTCTTCCTGTAGTCCGTGATTGACTGTAGACCCTGCCACATACCTCTTGTGTCTGAGCCGTTGAATTGAGATTCTACTTTGTCTCTGTACTGGTGCTTAGCTTGTTTGATAGCCTTGCGGAGGGAATAGCTGCACTGTTTGTATTCAGTCATGTTACCAGACACCTTGCCCTGATTAAAAGCAGTGGTTCGTGCCTTCAGTTTCACACGAATGCTGCCATCAATCCACGGTTTCTGGTTAGGGAATGTTTTAATCGTTGCTATGGGAACGACATCTTCAACGCACGTTCTAATGAACTCGCACACCGTATCAGCGTATTCGTCAATGTTGTTGTCTGACGCAATACGAAACATCTCCCAGTCCACGTGATGGAAGCAGTCTTGGAGTGTGGAGTCAGCTTGGTCGGACCAGCGTTGGACAGACCTCAGCGTGGGAGCTTCTTGTTTTAGTTTCTGTCTGTAGGCAGGGATCAACAAAATGGAGTCGTGGTCAGCTTTTCCGAAAGGGAAAGCACTTCATGATGACGGATGTGAGTGCTACGGGGCGGTAGTCGTTTAGCTCAGTTACCTTAGCTTTCTTGGGAACAGGAACAATGGTGGCCCTCTTGAAGCATGTGGGAACAGCAGACTGGGATAAGGATTGATTGAATATGTCTGTAAACACACCAGCCAGCTGGTCTGTGCATGCTCTGAGGACGCGGCTGGGGATGCCGTCTGGGCCTGCAGCCTTGCGAGGGTTAACACGTTTAAATGTTTTACTCTCGTCGGCTGCAGTGAAGGAGAGTCTGCAGGTTTTGGTAGCAGGCCGTGTCAGTGGCACTCTATTGTCCTCAAAGCGAGCAAAGAAGTTGTTTAGCCTGTCTGGGAGCAGGCGGTGCTGCGACGGGGCTGGTTTTCTTTTTGTAATCCGTGATTGACTGTAGACCCTGCCACATACCTCTTGTGTTTGAGCCGTTGAATTATGACTATACAAGGTCACCTTGCCCCGATTAAAAGCAGTGGTTCGCGCTTTCAGTTTCGCGCGAATGCTGCCATCAATCCACGGTTTCTGGTTTGGGAATCTTTTAATAGTTGCTGTGGGTACGACATCGCCGATGCACTTGCTAATAAACTCGCTCACCGAGTCAGCGTATTTGTCAATGATGTTGTTTGACACAATGCGGAACATATCCCAGTCCACGTGATCAAAGTAATCTTGAAGTGTGGAATCAGATTGGTCGGACCAGCGTTGAACAGACCTGAGCACAGGAGCTTCCTGTTTTAGTTTCCGTCTATAGGCTGGAAGCAACAAAATGGAGTCGTGGTCAGATTTTCCGAAAGGAGGGCAGGGGAGGGCCTTATATGTGTTGCGAAAGTTAGAATAACAATGATCCAGGGTTTTACCAGCCCTTGGGACACAATCGATAGCCTGATAGAATTTAGGGAGTCTTGTTTTCAGACTAGCCTTGTTAAAATCCCCAGCTACAATGAATGCAGCCTCAGGATATGTGGTTTCCAGTTTACATAGAGTCAAATTAAGTTTGTTCAGGGCCATCGATGTGTCTGCTTGTGGGGGAATATTTGCGGATGGATTATAATCGAAGAGAATTCCCTTGGTAGATAATTTCTCACATTTGATTGTGAGGAATTCTAAGTCAGGTGAACAGAATGACTTGAGTTCCTGTATGTTGTTAAGATCACACCACATCTCGTTAATCATAAGGCGTATCCCCCCGCCCCTCAAGATGCTTGTTTCTGTCAGCGTGATGCGTGAAGAAACCAGCTGGCTGTACCGACTCCGATAAAATGTCTTGAGTGAGCCATGTTTCCATGAAGCAAAGAACGTTACAGTCCCTTATGTCTCTCTGGAAGGCCACCCTTGCTTGGATTTCATCTACCTTGTTGCCAAGAGACTGGACATTGGCGACTAGTATGCTCGGGAGTGTTGCGCGATGTGCCCGTCTCCGGAGCCTGACCAGATGACCGCTTCGTCTGCCCCTTTTACGGCGTCGTTGTTTTGGTTCGCTGGCTGGGATCCAATCCATTGTCCTGGGTGGTGGGCAAAACAGAGGATCAGCTTCTGGAAAGTCGTATTCCTGGTCGTAATGTTGGTGAGTTGACGTTGCTCTTATATCCAATAGTTCCTCCCGACTATGTAATAAAACCTAAGATTACCTGGGGTACCAATGTAATAAATAACGAGGAGCGAGGAGGCCATCTCTGTCGGCGCCGGAAATTATAAGTGCAAGGTGAATAATCAAAGGATACAACATTTTAATAAATGTTTATTTTAATTGTGCTTATAAGGAATTTATCGAAAAACATTATTTTAAGACCACTATTGAAAAATACAATGTTCAGACTGGTATGTTGACAATATTGGGCTTATAGTGAAACAACAATTGTTGTAAATGTAAAAGTGGGATTGGGAGTAGGGGTTTGTAGAATCTATAATATAAATGGAGTCATTTCATGGCTAACCTAAAGTAGCAGGTGTAAGCGAAACGCCTGAAACTAGATCTCCTAGCCTACAACATACTGGTCTTGACGAGAAGACAAAAACTGTTGGGGGAGGTTCTCCTCTGCACTGTTCAACCAATCCAGTAAATGTGGAGGAGGAGTTAAGATGGAGTGTTGGTCCAAAAGCGAAAATAATGTCACAGACACTCTTTCCACTGTTTTGGGGACTGACCAAGGGTGAACATCTGCCCCCTCACATTGGCGATTTCAAGTTGAAGGCCGACCGCAGAACTGCAGGCATTGTTTCCAGAAAACAGGATCTCCCATTAACAGGATTTCCCATTGTATTGAATGGGGAAATGGTGATCTTCTAGGTCAATATTTGTGGATAGTTGTTGTTACGCATACAGGTATCCTGTGTGTATTTGTTTTCTCTCCTACTGCAGGTGGCAGTCATCAGTCGCCAATCATTCGTCAATCTGAAGACACACCTGCTCCTTTTCCCTTACCCAATCACATCCCCTTTCCCCTGGTTTAAAAGAAACCCAATCAGTTGTCTCTGAAGCTATCTCTCTTTTGTTTTTGTGCCTACATGTCACATTTGTCTGTTATTATGTGAGTATGTATTGTTGTGGTGTATGACTGTTTGTTTGTTGGTGGGAAAAGGGGATACCAAACCAAGTCGCCCATGTGCATACATTACCCCTAGGAAAACTTTGTCTAAATACCCTAGTTAGAACTGGGCGGACCACCCACTGTATTTTATTGGTTAGTTAGCTAGCTGTTCATGAAGCAGGCTAGACTAGCTTCTTTTTTATATTTTTTATATGTATTATTTCTTTCCTTGGGTCCAGCTCAGCCCCCAAAAGTGTTTGACGGCAGTTTTAGGTTGTCTGTTCTTATTAGTTCTCACTGTTCCTTTTCACTGTCATGATTTGCATGACATATGTTACGTGTCTCGTTTCCATACCCCCTACACTGCAGGGCCAAAGGGGTTGGTAACAGTTATATAAAAAAACTGAATACAATCATGGTACATAATGTATTATATTTTACAAGATGTATGTCCTTTAAAGTGGAAATATATCACTTTTTGGGTGATCCTACCAAATTCACATATAAATGTGACTTATAGATCTATCATTCTACTTGAAGCAAGTCTGATAAGCGGTAGATCTGTTCTATGTGTGTTATTTATATGCTTTCCTTCTTGAGTTTTGTTTTTGCATCTTTTACTTTTGGTTTTGTACACTGGCTTCAAATTAGCTGAAACAACTATTTTTGGTAATGGGAAATCTATTTCACAGAGGTTTAGATGGTACAATGATTCTCTGCACTACACTAGCTTATTTTGTCACATAAACTGAAAATAGGCGAACTATTGGAGTTTTAGCAACCAGGAAATGGTGGAGCGATTTCTGCATAGTGCAACTTTAAAATCCCACACAGAAGTTAAAAGGATCATTTAGTTGCTAATGGCAGCCTGCAGTACATCGGTCAGCCTTCAACTTCAGATACTGAATAAGAGGGGGAGCACTGAGCTAGCCTGCAACGTCACTTCCTAGAGTAGTAGCTCAAACTGTACATGCAATGTTCCAAAAACTCCTCCATGTAGCAAGATGGTGACAAGCTGAATTGACTTTCCTAGGAAACAATGGGGTGACGTAATAAATGGCTTTGTCTATATTTTATAGTCTATGGGCTCAGCAAAGGCTATTTTATAGGGCACTGAATAAAACGTGATGCTGGCCCTAAACCCATTTCATTGGCCACAACGCAAATCACTGTATATGAAATACATATTGGCTTATAGTAAAGAAAACAACGAATGGGTTGTACTACAACACTGGTTTTACGAATGAAGAACGAGAGTTCTTACTATTCTATAAATTGTCTCCAGACAACAACATAAGGGTATACTACACACTGGCCTGCCGGAGTGTGTCACTCTAATGACCCATTCAGCCCTGTAATGGGCACCAGCAAGGCTGCGTTAGTAAGAACTGTTTTTCTTTATTAGTAAAACCAGGGTTGTAGTACAACTCATGTGTTTTTACTTCATTCAAACTCAAGTTTTTACGATGCTATATCGTATATTATCAACCTTGTTGGTCACCAGGACGGTCACCACTGCGCAGCCTGCCTGACACAGTCAAGTGGCCAAAAGGGAATAACCCTGATATAACATACTCAAGACTGGGAGAAGACAGGCAAAGCCTGCAGGCTATGTGATACAATTAATAAGAAATAGGTAACACATTGTAAAGAATAACCTACTCCTACGGCTATGCTCTGGTAGAAGGGGTTATAGTTTGGACATGTACAACCTAAAGGGATGTGTACCGTATATGTTTTGTGGGAACGAACATCTGGCTGCAGTCAGTACTGTGTGACAACGAAGACCCAGTCATGTCAAGACTATACAACCTGACAAATGTGAGGTGTATCCCAAGAAGTTGCCGCACATACATCATCCAATGTAACGCCCCCGAAATAGCACCCAAGATGTTGCCACACCTCTAGTAGAATGTGCTTTAAGTCCCTCTGGGGGACTCTTCCCTGGAGAGGAGTATGCTAAAGAGATCATTTCAACTATCCAGCAAGAAAGTTGTTCTCTGGACAAAGCCTTGGCCTGTGCTTGTGTACCAAAGCACACATACAACTGGTCAGAGTGGTGTAGGCTGCTCATCGGATCAACTTTAGCCAAAGCACACTGACAGGGCAGAGTCATTCCTCTTCCTCTGAATGGAAAGGAGGGGGGAAGAACGTAGCCAGATCAATAACCCTAGATTTGAAACATGATGTAATGATCTTAGCGGGGTTAAGTGTCAATGTAACCATCCGCTTGTCCTCTGAGAACACCATGCATGACTTGTGCACATAGAGGGCTGCCAGGTCACTGACCCGCTTCGCAGAATGTTTGGGCTAATAGTAGAACTATGTTAAAACGAGAGGAATAGTAATTATATTGTGACATATACTTGAATGGAGGGTTAGTTAACGCATGGAGAACTGTGATCAAATCCCATCTAAGGAATAGACTATGTGTAGGCAGGCTCAGGCAACAGGAGACGTTCATGAACTGAAAGGCCAACATTTCCCACAAGCTTACCATCTATACGCTGATATAGCAGCTAAATAGACCAATGTCGAAGGAGAAAGACCTTTATCAAATCTACTCTGAAGAAAGGTCAGTATGATTTCGATACTGCAGTGCTGTGGGTATTCACTATAGGCCTCGCACCAGTGCGCAAACGCTTGCCACCTGTATGCATGAAAATGTGTTTTTGTTGAAGGAGCCCTAGCACTCTGTACCGTCTCTATAACTGCCAGAGGTAACCCCATACCAGCTTCCATTTGTGCCTGAGACAGAAGGTCCGTGCATAACGAGAGTGTCCACGGCGCTCCGGACACCATTGAACTCCGGTCTGTAAAACCAGACATCCTTTAATTAAACCATGTCTGTGGGCCAAAACAGGATACCAGTATCAGCTCCAGCCTATGCTCTCTCACTCTGTCCAAGACCTGTTGTAGCTGTGGAAGTGGAGGAAATCCATTGGTGGGCCCGGGCATCGTGACCCAACGTTGGGTTGTCGTTCTGAATGTAATACCAAACAGGGCAGTGTGTTGTGCTTCGAGATGCAAACAAATGTGCGCTGCTGACAGTGAGCGCAGGTGTGTGTGTGCCCACAGATGTATCCGTGATGCCACTTGGTGCATGGACAGTGAGCGGACTCCGCCCTCGTGATTGATGTACGCGATCGAGGCTGAGTTGTCGGGAGGAATCAGAACGTTATGCCCCTTTATCCTGGGGGGGAAATGTAATAAATACAGGCAAATCGCTTTCAGCTCCAAAGCATTTAAATGACCGTTCGTTATGCATCCGTCTTAAACTGCGCCCCATCCCCTCAGGGAGGCGTCAGTCTTTATGACAACTCGCAAGGCTGCTGGATCCCCACTGAGATCATGCTTGGGTTTAGCCAGAAGGATAGGGTGTGGCGACATGGTTATCAGCCGATAACGGTCTCTTTTTGGATGAACGCATTGGCTAATAAACCATTGTTGGACAGGTCTCATGCGTATTAGGCCAAGTCGTGAGACTGCTGATGCTGCAGCCATTAGCAACCATAACCTGGCAAGCCCTGACAGTCCAGGTCTGGTGGAATGTGCGGGCTGTAGTCAGAATGCACCTCTGTCTGGTGACTGTTAGACACGCACACATAGACAAAGAGTTCAGTTCCAAGCCTAAGAAGCTCGTCTGTTGGCGAGGAGTGTGACTCTTTTTCTGGTTTATCAGGAAACTTAGATTGAGGATATGATTTATCACTATCCTGGTGTGTGTCTTGAGCCAAGCGAGGACTAAATGGCCACCCGGACTATTTACGTTGACCCCCCCTTGTTTTTACACCCACTGTTTATTATGTATGCATAGTCACTTTACCCCTACCTACATGTACACATTACCTCTACTAACCTGTACCCTCGCACATTGACTCTGTACCGGTACCCCCTGTATATAACCTCGTTATTGTTATTTTATTGTGTTACTTTTTTATTAAATGTTTTACTTTAGTTTTTAGTTTTTTAGTACATATTTTCTTAACTCTATTTCTTGAACTGCATTGTTGGTTAAGGGCTTGTAAGTAAGCATTTCACGGTAAGGTCTAAACCTGTTGTATTCGGTGCATGTGACAAATAACATTTGATTTGATCAGCTACTCTTCCTGGCGTCCACATGAAACATGACAAAATACATAGTGCAGAACATTATTAGTCAAGGACTGAAATACATCAACTCAAAACGTCACACGTAGCCTACATATTAGTATATACACACAATATCTAGGTCTAATGCATAGTACAATGCAAATTACAATACAATATATATAAAATGGCTGTGTCTCTTCACAATCCCCTTTGTACAGTAAGGTGTTCTTTTGTCTGTTTTTTTTTATACTGGTTTGATTGCTAGCTTGTGTTACCTGGGGTGGCAGAGAGTGTCATGTAGTCATGGCTCTATTTAATACTTTGCGTTTCCCAGCCTCTGTTCTGAACCTGGGGACTGTGAAGAGACCTCGGGTTGCATGTCTTGTGTTGTACGATAATTGATTGAACTGTGTGTCAACTCCTTGAACAGACAGTTCAGTACCTTCAACACATCAATGCCTCACACAAAGACCAATAGTGATGCAGTGTCGTGTCTTTGGCTCTGCTGGATTAAGTGATATGACATGCTATTGTATAAAATCATTTCTCTGTAATTAATATTACCTGATTAAGCTAATCAGGTAGATAATTAACTAGAAAGTCGGGGCACCAGGAAATAATGTTTATAGAGCTGTTATCTTCCGAATAAGCTCTTAAAGACCTGGTAATTGTCACGTTCTGACCTTTATGTCCTTTGTTTTGTCTTTATTTAGTATGGTCAGGGCGTGAGTTGGGGTGGGCAGTCTGTTTGTTTTTCTATGTTTGGTTTCTGTTTCGGCCTAGTATGGTTCTCAATCAGAGGCAAGTGTCGTTAGTTGTCTCTGATTGAGAATCATACTTAGGTAGGTGTGGGTGTTTGTTTCCATGTGAGTGTTTGTCGCCACACGGTACTGTTTCGTTTTTTGTAGATTTCACATTATCGTTTATTGTTTTTGTAGATTTCACGTTATCGTTTATTGTTTTTGAAGATTTCACATTATCGTTTATTGTTTTTGTAGATTTCACGTTATCGTTTATTGTTTTTGTAGATTTCACGTTATCGTTTATTGTTTTTGTAGATTTCACAGTATCGTTTATTGTTTTTGTAGATTTCACTTTATCGTTTATTGTTTTTGTAGATTTCACGTTATCGTTTATTGTTTTTGTAGATTTCACGTTATCGTTTATTGTTTTTGTAGATTTCACAGTATCGTTTATTGTTTTTGTTCGAGTGTTCATTTGTCTGTATTAAAAACATTATGGACACTTACCACGCTGCATCTTGGTCCGATCCTTACTCCTCTTCAGACGAAGAGAAGATCTGCCGTTACAGAAACACCCACCAACCGAGGACCAAGCAGCGTGGTAACAGGCAGCAGCAGCAGCAGCAGGGGAGGCAGCGATATTTGGAGAAATTAACTTGGGAGGAGATTTTGGACGGTTCCCAGTGGAATATCGCCGCCCCAAAGCAGAGCTGGAGGCAGCGAAAGCGGAGAGGCGGCAGTATGAGGAGGCAGCACGGCAGCACGGCTGGAAGCCCGAGAGGCAGCCCTAAAAATGTATTGGGGGGGACACACGGGGAGTGTGGTGAAGCAAGGTAGGAGACCTGCGCCAACTTCCCGTGCTTACCGGAGAGAGAGAGGGTCCGGGCAGGCACCGTGTTATGCGGTGGAGCACACAGTCTCCCCAGTGTGTGTGCATAGCCCGGTGCCATTCCAGCTCCTCCTCAGGCCGGCGTACATGGGACCAGCCTTATGCATGGTGTCCCCGGTTTGCCAGCACAGCCCAGTGCGAGCTATTCCACCTCGCCGCACTGGCCTGGCTACCGGGAGCATTCAACCAGGTAAGGTTAAGCAGGCTCGGTGCTCAAGAGCGCCAGTGCGCCTGCACGGTCCGGTCTATCCAGTGCCACCTCCACGCACCAGCCCTCCGGTGGCAGCCCCCCGCACCAGGCTGTCTCTCCGTCTTCTGCCTACAGGTGTTCCCGCCTGTCCAGCGCTGCTAGAGCAGCAGAAAAAGGAGAATGCAATAAATATTTACTCTGAGCTGCGCTTCGGCTGATGAGAGACCGGGTTGTCCAGCATGGATTTCTGGTCCTCTGAAGACTGTCTAGTGGTGAACTGGAGCGTGGTAGAATGGATACTCTGTCAGTCCTCTCCTAGCCCACGTTTAGTGACGACTGCTAACTCAACGGCTAGCAGGTATCGCTTCCGGAGAATAAGAGTTCAAAGTTCATACCAAGTTGCCATACTTTTAAGCTCATGCTATATTCTGGCTGGTATAGTCGAAATTCATCCTTCCGGGGTGTAGGTCGTCACCTTCACATTGAAATTCAATGCTAATTTCATTAGGTTCTCTAAGTTTGGTTTTGTTCTGTAGGTGGTCATTGTCCTTTCAACGTGGGGACCTCAAGTCCACACATCCTTGGAACAGCTTATTATCTGAGCCCTTTTAAACGTAGAACTGTCGCCCTAACGTCCTCTGAACAGAAAGTTACATTTTCGTCAAGGGCTTTATATAGGAGGGGAGAGAAGGGCGTGTTTCATAGTTTATAACCAATGTCTGTTCACATGGGCAGGGCCACTAAGTTGAGCATAGTTTACTCTATGATAAACCTTTCTCTCCTTAAGAAGCTAAATTACATTTAATCTTTTCACAACTAGTTTCATATTTAAACATTTAAATTGCACAACAATTCCATGTGAACCTGATAACTATAATGTGTAGACTTTCCAAGATACAGTTTATGTCGTCCTATCATCAGTAAGAATGTCTCAGACACCAACTGATCTGGCATCATATTCATTTAGTACCAACACAATATTTCAGCTGGTTGGATTACCGAAATATGGTTCCTTTCCCAACATCTTTTGATGTTCCCAGACTCTCTATGTTTAGCAAAGGCTTTTCAAGAGTCCTTCTGTAGAGTCAAGAGAGAGGAAAGGGAGAAAGGTATTTATGGGGGGGGTCATAAACCTCACCCACAGGACAAAGTCAGGACAGCAGTCAATCTCTCCTCAACTTTGACCCAGGAAAGACTGACATGCATGTTACTGACTCTTTCCCTCCGTGTACATCTAAGGGCGATACGTCCTGCTTTGTTCTGGACCAACTCCAATTTACCTATGTACTTCTTTGCGGCACATGACCACACAGCTGGACAGTAGTCCAGGTGCGACACAACTGGGGCCTGTAGGACCTATCTGGTCGACTGAGATGTCAAGAAGGCAGAGCAACGCCCTATCATGGACAGACCTCTTCCAATTTTAGCAACCATTGAGTCTATATGTTTTGACCATGACAGCTTGCTATCTAGGGTTACAATCAGCAGTTTAGTCTCCTCCACGTGCCCAATAGCCACATTATTCAATAATAGATCTGAACAAGGTTTAGTGTTGAGCGAGTGATTTGTCCCAAAAATTATGCTTTTAGTTTTTGAGATATTCAGCACCAGCCTTTTGCTAGTTAACCATTCATAAACTGACTGGAGTTTTATGTTAAATATCTCAGTTATTTATTTTACTGTTGCAGCTGATGTGTATACTGTTAAGTCGTCAGCTTAAATAGACAAACAGGCTTTATTCAAGGTCAGTGGAAGGTCATTTCTAAAAACTGAAAACAATAATGGCCCTAGCCAGCTGCCCTGCGGTACACCACAATCAACTGAATTTGCATGAGAGAGGCATTGGTTAATGAAAACCTTCTGTGTTCTATTAGATAGGTAACTTTCAATCCATAATAAAGCAGAGGATGCAAATCCATAACACCTAAGTTTTTTCAAAAAAGGTTATGATCAATGACATCAAAAGCTACACTGAAGTCAAACACAATAGCTCCCACAATATTCTTTACTATCAATTTCTTTCAACCAATCATCAATCATTTGTGTCAGTGCTGAGCACAGTGTTGAGTGCCCTTCCCTATAATCATGCTGAAAATGTGTTAATTTGTTTTCTGTAAAATAACTTTGTATTTGAACAAACAACATTTTTCCCAAAAGTTTGCGAAGCACTTGTAACAGGCTGATTGGTTGGCTGTTTGAACCATTGAAGGGTGCTCTGCTATTTTTGGGTAGTGGAATGACCTTTGCCTCCCTCCATGTCTGAGGACACACAGCGTCTTTCTAGGCTTAAATTGAAGATGTGGCAAACAGGAGTCACAATGTATTCCGATACAAACCTCAGAAATTGACCATCCATGTTGTCGGTACCAGGTGGTTTGTCCTTATTCGATACATTTAAGTTTTGTAGACTCTATTCAGTAATTCCAATGTTATATATTTGCATTTTATTAAAAGTGTATTTCTTTACATATTTTTTTATTTAACTAGGCAAGTCAGAACAAATTCTTATTTCCAATGACGGCCTACACCGGCCAAACCCGGACCACGCTGGGCCAATTGTGCGCTGCCCTATGGGACTCCCAATCATGGCCGAATGTGATGTAGCTTGGATTCGAACCAGGCACTGCAGTGATGTCTCAGTCGGGAGCCCTACATATAGCCTTCAATATACTAGTAGCTTTCAAAAAAGAAATGCTGGTATAAATAATACAATATTAAAAATAAAAGTAATGCAAATTATCTATAATTGTTTTTAAAGGTGGTTGCAATGCTGTGAAAACTGTTGTATTGTACTAAAGTGTAAAATCGAAACTCCCCAAATATATCATGTTTTGTAGGGGGACTCTTATTTTGAAGGGGAAAAATCCGTAATCGTGCTACCAGTATAATATCATGCTTGCCATGAGAACGATAATCTGTTTCTGATGCCCACTCGCAATTGCTCATATGTCGGTATCTGGATCATTGCAACGTCCCTACCGCATTGACATTGAGGTTTAAAATAGCTAAGGGGTTAGGGACGTCCCAAGGAACCCGAATAGCACCCTGACCCTCGCTAATATGCTAACGCGGTTCAGCCCCTCGAAACCACTCCCATTCTCGTGCGCAGACGCAGTTTTGGATGAGTACATTTTATCACTTTGCTACCCCTAAAATGTATGATACACATGGTCATTTACGGTATGCATACATTATTCATTGTACAAATTATATTAGTGTTGCCATTTTTGTAACTGTAATGTTTCAGTATCTTATTTGAACTGAGGAACGGAATGACTTTACTCCTGCATGACTTCATTACCCAAAGAACACTTCGCCGACATAAAACTCATCACCGTATTATTGCGGAAGTGCTGAGGCAGGATTACAACTATAGCTCAGTGGTTTATAATCACAGAGTTTCTGATTTCGGTTTTCACAGCTCCGTCGCTTCTGCAAAATATAGATTGTCATTTTGCTATATCTCTGAATTCGGAAGAAACACGGGATATGGCAGCTTTAAAGTATGCTGGTATGGACGATACAGACAGCGAGGATGAGCTGCCCCCGGGATGGGAAGAGAGATCTACGAAGGATGGATGGGTTTACTATGCGAAGTAAGCGAAAATGAACTATTGCGCATTGCTCATAGTCAACCAGTGCCGCTTGATTTTATGGCAGTGTTATGCATTCCATAAACCAGTCCTTGAACATACACGCATTTGGCTGTAACATCGATGCAATATTGCGCACAGAATAGAGCAGTGCTATCAGCAATTGCTAGCTAGTTTGATGGATTCTCTGTGTCTCTCTCTCCACAGTCATGAGGAAATGAAGACTCAGTGGGATCATCCCAAAACAGGGAAGAAGAGACGCTGTGCTGGAGGTTAGAGTTATTCTCCGGGCAGACCCCATTCTCTACTTTGTTCTTTCTCCCACCAACCCCTTACATCCCACCCCATTCAATTTGCCTGGCTACCCAAGCTCCTTGCTCCGCCAAACGCTACGCCCACGGACGTTAGTTTCTTCCCCGTAATGAGTCTGAGTACCTTCCAGACGATTTCTAGAATGGAAATTCATTCTTGACTCGATGGGTTGGGCTAGATCCAGAACACACGTGCATAAAGTGGCGTTTAGAAAATCCGTTTTTGGCTTTGATACTCTGATTGGTTAGTGATGATCCAATCGCTGATTACTTTTTGTACAACACCCCTCATTTTGACATCATCACAAATGACTTCAATGATGCCAGTCTCAGACCTAAGTATGTAGTGAACAATAGAGCAGCAGAGGAATTCAGTTGGAGTCGTCAGGCAACCATTCAATATGCCTTTTTGCAAGTGTGTAATTGTCATTACTTATCCACATTGGACCCAATCTTGTGTGTATCATGACTCAGCAGATTTTTTCTTATGGCTCTGGGTGCACCGGAATGTTCATACTGAGAGGCCAAAACACTGATACACATACAATTATGCTATTGTATATGTCTCCTTCAGTTAGGATGGCATTCAGTAACAGACCATTCAGAGATAATGAGTTAATGGTATGAATCATGTTTCTGAATGACTTGAGGAGTCTAACTGGAGGATTGTCTTCCCCACAGATCTACCGTATGGATGGGAGCAGGAGATGGATGACAAAGGACAAGTCTTCTATGTGGAGTAAGTCTTCATTTCCTGATGTACTGAACCAGCAAGTTAAGGGGTGACAGTAAAGAAATCAAAACTGGAAGCACTTTATTTTACGGTACATCAATTTACCAGGCATTTAAAAAAGAATGACAAGGTATAACAAATACACAGTAATAACCTACTACTTACTTGTTTGTTTCTTAGGGCTTCAGTTAAATAAGCACCATATTCATATCAGTTACATGTTTTATTCAATACCAGGCAAATAACAGTGGAAACTGTGCTGTAACATAAAGTGCTACCAAAAATGTATGGCGCCGGATGGGATGGTTGCCATTTTACTGGCTCCTAACCAATTGTGCTATTCTGTGTGTTTTTTCGCTTAGTTTGTACATAATACATCCACACTGAGCTAAAGGCTAGAGCTGCCACTTTCAAGGAGCTGGACACTAATCCGGATGCTTATAAGAAATACGCTTTGCCCTCCGACAAACCTTCAAACAGGCAAAGTGTCAATACAGGACTAAGATTGAATCCTACTACACCGGTTCTGACACTCTTCGGATGTGGCAGAGCTTGCAAACTATTACGGATTACAAAGGGAAACCCAGCCACTAGCTGCCCAGGGAAGCGAGACTACAATATGAGCTAAATGCCTTTTATGCTTGCTTCAAGGCAAGCAACACTCAACCATGCATTACAGCAACAGCTGTTCCGGACAACTGTGTGATCACGCTCTCCGTAGCCGATGTGAGTAAGACCTTTTAAACAGGTCAACATTCACAAAGCCGCAAGGCCAGACGGATTACCAGGAAGTGTACTCGGAGCATGCGCTGACCAACTGGCAAGTGTCTTCACTGACATTTTCAACCTCTCCCTGACCGAGTCTGTAATAACTACATGTTTCAAGCAGACCACCATAGTCACTGTGCCCAAGAACGCCAAGGTAACGTGCCTAAATGATTACCGCCCCGTAGCTCTCACGTCTGTAGACATGAAAGCTTTAAAAGGCTAGTCGTTGGTCACATCAACAACATCATCCCAGAAACCCTGGACCCACTACAATTTGCAAACCACCCCAACAGATCCACAGATGACACAATCTCTATTGCACTACATACTGCCCTTTCTCACCTGGACAAAGGAACACCTACGTGAAAATGCTGTTTGTTGACTACAGCTCGGCGTTCAACACCATAGTGCCCTCAAAGCTCATCACTAAGCTAAGGACCCTGGGACTAAACACCTCTCTCTGCAACTGGATCCTGGACTTCCTGAAGGGCCGTCCCCAGGGTCCAGGGCCCGCCACGCTGATCCTCAACACGGGGGCACCACAGGGGTGCGTGCTTAGTCTCTCCCATACTCCCTTTTCACCCACGACTGCTTGGCTACGCACGACTCCAACACCTTCATTAAGTTAAGAGGACACAACAGTGGTATGCCTGATCACTGACAACGATCTGACAGCCTACAGGGAGGAGGTCAGAGAGGTGCCAGGACAACAACCTCTCCCTCAATGTGAGCAAGACAAAAGAGCTTATCGTGGACTACAGGAAAAGGGAGGCTGAGCACGCCCCCATTCACATCGACAGGGCTGTAGTGGAGTGGGTCGAGAGCTTCAAGTTCCTTAGTGTCCACATCGTTAACAAACTATCATGGTCCGAAAATGACAAGACAGTCAGGAAGAGAACATGACAATGCCTATTCCCCCTCAGGAGGCTGAAACGATTTGGCGTGTGTCCTCAGATCCTCAAAAGGTTATACAGCTGCACCATTGAGAGCATCCTGACTGGTTGCATCACTGCTTGGTATGGCAACGGCTTGGCATCCGCACTACCCTCTGTAGCAAGGCGCTACAGAGGGTAGTGCGTACGGCCCAGTACATCACTGGTGCCGAGCTTCCTGCCATCCAGGATTTCTATACCAGGCGTTATCAGATTGTCAAATTATCAAAAACTCCAGCCACCCTAGTCATAGACTGTTCTCTCTGTCACCGCACGGCAAGCGGTACCAGAGCACCAAGTATGGGACCAAAAGGCTCCTGAACAGCTTCTACCCTCCAAGCCATAAGACTGCTGAACAGCTTCTACCCACAAGCCATAAGACTGCTGAACAGCTTCTACCCCCAAGCCATAAGACTGCTGAACAGCTTCTATCCCCAAGCCATAAGACTGCTGAACAGCTTCTACCCCCAAGCCATAAGACTGCTGAACAGCTTCTACCCCCAAGCCATAAGACTGCTGAACAGCTTCTAGCTTCCCCCAAGCCATAAGACTGCTGAACAGCTTCTACCCCCAAGCCATAAGACTGCTGAACAGCTTCTACCCCCAAGCCATAAGACTGCTGAACAGCTTCTACCCCCAAGCCATAAGACTGCTGAACAGCTTCTACCCCCAAGCCATAAGACTGCTGAACAGCTTCTACCCCCAAGCCATAAGACTGCTGAACAGCTTCTACCCCCAAGCCATAAGACTGCTGAACAGCTTCTACCCCCCCAAGCCATAAGACTGCTGAACAGCTTCTACCCCCAAGCCATAAGACTGCTGAACAGCTTCTACCCCCAAGCCATAAGACTGCTGAACAGCTTCTACCCCCCCAAGCCATAAGACTGCTGAACAGCTTCTACCCCCAAGCCATAAGACTGCTGAACAGTTCATCAAATTGCGACCTGGACTATTTGCATTGACCCCATTTTTTACTCTTCTGCTTCTTGCTGTTTATTATCTCTGCATAGTCACCTTCCCCTACCTACATGGACATATTACATCAATTTCCTTGACTATCCTGTACCCCTGCACATTGACTCTGTAGCAGAACCCCCTCTACATAGCCTCGTTATTGTTATTGTTATTTTTTATTCTTTACTTTAGTTTATTTATTTTATGCAAATATTTTCTTACTTACTTAAAAAAAAATCATGCATTGTTGGTTAAGGGCTTGTAAGTAAGGTCTGCTGTATTCAGCGCATGTGACAAATACATTTTGATTTTATATCTCCCCACTGGTGTAAAGTAGACCCATGGCTGTGAGCAGCCTAACTATTCCCCACTGTCTGCCTGAGACTGTTCATGAGGCCTTGTTTTGGTAGAGAGGGACCTGTTGGAGCATCCGCACAACCATTTAGCTTAGTGTCGTCTTGTCTCATCTGAACTTGGGTATTTTATTTGGTAAAAAATACAACATACAATATACTCTTTCACCCTTCTCTCTTTCTCTCCCTCTATCCCTGCCCCTTCACTAACAGTCACATTAACAAGAGGAAGACCTACTTTGACCCGCGGCAGGCGTTCACGGTGGAGGACGTGCTGGTGAAGCCGAAGCGTTACGACGGGAACACTGCAGCTCTGGAGATCCTGCAGGGTCGTGACCTCTCAGACAGGGTGGTCCTCATCACCGGGGGAAACTCTGGCATCGGTGAGTTTTGGACTGTGTGTGTGTATGCACATGTGCCTGTGTAATTCACTTATTTATGCCTCAATATAGTTAAATGCACCTTCATTATTTCACCAGTAGGTGGGGGTGTTGTACCACCATTTTTTTGTCCGGTCCTGACAGTGCTTCTCTGTCGTCCCCCTCATTGTATGCCTTTAAAACCAGGCATTCATAAACACTATGAAATGTTACACTTAGACTGAACAAGTCATTCACTAATACCCAACATGATTGTATTGAAGGTCAGTAGCACTTTTCACTCATACCTGTATACGGGTTGAAAATGGCAGATTGTAATTGTGTGATGGTGAGGATGCAGAGTTGTGTTCCAAACAAAACAACTACAAGTGTTCTTGCTCTAGTTCCTCAACAGCACAGCTAGGAGAGCTCAAAAACACCTTATAGTTGAAGACTCTTCTTTGAGTCATGAAGGTGCATTGAAATGACTTGGAGCTGTGCACAGTTTAGAGAGGTGTGTGACCACTTGGAGACACCAGTTAGTCCTCTCACTCAAACCCTTTTCATGTTTTTATCTTATGTTGCACCTACCCCACATTTTCCAGGAATAATCTTCTGTTACTGAATGTATCCAGAGTATTTTTAGATTTTGTTATCAACAAATACAGTGAAAAGTACAGTAAATGTAATATACACATAAAAATGAACAGTGTAATGTTTAGATTCAGTCTTGGGTCAGGTGAACTGTTGTGTCCCCAACTTTAGTCTAATAATTTCCCCATAATCTCCAAACCGTTTAATTGCTACCATGCTTTTGCAGAAGCTTTTCTTCTGTAAGAAACATGTCAATTTAGGCCAATTCCCACAAGTGTAAAGGGTTAACCCAGCTGAATTGGATGTCATTGTTAACTGTAATGAATGATGGCTATTTGTGGGGAGAAAATGCATGGCTCACTGTATAATGGCCCTGGAAACAAATGTATTTCTCTGTGTAAATTAGCACAAGTAGCAGCCATTTATCCACAGTCACCGCTTCAGTTGCAGGGAGATAACGACAGCGCGAGGAAAATTAAACAAACATAAAATCGTTAATTGTCTTTGTATTCAAATCATTCCTCTCTCCTAAAGTTCTAGCTTTGTAAATGGAGTGAGTATATCACTAAAGATGGTTGTAAAACAGTGTTGTTGTTTTCAGATTTATAATGACTTCAGACCGCGACTGAACTCATGTGGTTGTAGACTATCTCAGCTTCCCACACATAATTACTTGTTAGTATATATTACTTTGGGCCAGAGGTTCTGCAACACAGTCAGGTTTGTACCTGGTTATTGTCAAGAAGGAACAAAACAACAAGGACAGCATCCAGGGTAGAATAAAGGGATAAACTCTGGCTATCATGTTGAAGTCATTCGAGGGAAACAACTTTTGCCAGGTAAAAATGAACTAGTCAAATGCAAAAACATATAGGCCTTCTGTCACTAAACATATTTTGTCAAATGGATAAAGCTGATGTAGCTTATTACCTGTAACATAGTCCTCTTACCGAGACACTTTCCAGTGAGTGAGATGGTGTTTTTTATTCCTCCAAAAGAGGGCACAGAAGCTCTTTCAGGTGCAATGTGGCGATCTGAATAATACACCGATCTTTACACTCATCAGTCCCTTTGTTTCTCTTAAAATACAGAATATCTAACGTATCAAAAACACACTTCGATATTTTAACAAAGTTTCGCTGTTGGTCTATTGATTCTGATTAACCATGGTGCATTGCACCCGGTCTGTAATTTATTTCCCCCTGTGATAGGGTTCTTGTTTTTCATTGAAAATGATCAGACACAATTATAAATGAAATAACCCATTGATATTATTACAAATATTGTCTAAATTGTAATGTTTGTATTGCAGTGTCAATGCCTAATGAACACACATTTATCTAACCTTTGTCCTCCACTTGTCTCCCAGTGTACTGAATATGAATTATCCTGCTATAATAAACAGTATTCCAATAGTAATTGCCACCAGTAGCGAGCTCCCTTGACATCCCCATGGTCCACATGTGAAATGTGCTTATGCCTATTGACTAGACACAGTGGGAATTGAAATGGCACCAGTTGTGTTTCAATCTTAACGTCAAGGCTATTTTCATTTGTTCAACAGAATCGTTTTAACAGGAAATATGAGGACAATTATTTGTCACTATAGCTGGCTATTATTTATTGTGTTAATTTAGCTCTTAATGCATGGGGAATGTACATATATGAGGCCATTAATGCATGAAATGTAATGCTGTCTGGTGTTGTTAACAGGCCTGAATAGGCTCTAGTAATATTGCTGGAAGGCGATACAGGGATGTGGTGCGTCTCAGCTTACAGCATTAGTCTTCTTTTCTCCCTCTCTCCTTTTTCATTTAAAAACCAGTAACAACTCCTGTTTTGCTGTAATGGAAATGAATGGTCGCTGTTAGCCGATCTCACCTTCTCGCTATTTCTCCTTCTCTCTCTCTCTCTCTCTCGCAATTCATTTAAAAGGGGCTTTATTGGCATGGGAAACACATGTTTAAACGTTTGTTTGTATACTGCTGCTACTCGCTGTTTATTATCAATGCATAGTCACATCACCCCTACCTACATGTACAAATGACCTCTAACCTGTACCCCCGCACACTGACTCGGTACCGGTACCCCCTGTATATAGCCTCGTTATTGTTATGTTATTGTGTAACTTTTGACATTTTTTACTTTAGTTTATTTGGTAAATATTTTCTTAACTCTTCTTGAACTGCACTGTTTGTTAAGGGCTTGTAAGTAAACATTTCACGGTCAACACTTGTTGTATTCAGGGCATGTGACAAATAAAGTTTGATTTAATATAATTTACATTGTTTATTTCACTTGCTTTAGCAATCAACACGTGAGAATAAAATAATGTAACAATATCAACAAAAAACTCTTAGAAATGAACAATAAACAACTCAAAGGTTTAAAAAATACATTTCACGTGTTATATTATCAGCTATGTTTTAGCAATGTGCAAATACTGTAGTTGTAGTACGAAATAGTGGTGGAAGATAAGTAAACAGATAAATATTGGTAGTATTTACAATGTTTGTACTCCACTGGTTGCCCTTTTGTCATGGCAAATGGCCACAAATCTTGCTGCTGTTATTTGCAAATTGTGGTATTTCACCTAACACATATGGGAGTTTATCGATGTTTGACTTGTTTTAAAATGATTTGTGGGTCTGTGTGATCTGAGGGAAATATGTGTCTCTCATGTGGTCATACATTTAGCAGGAGGTTAGGAAGTGCAGCTCAGTTTGCACCTCATTTTGTGGACAGTGGACATATCCTATCTTCTCTTAGCAAGGCTATTGTCTTAATTTTGGGTCAGTCACAGTGGTCAGGTATTCTGCCACTGTGCACTCTCTGTTTAGGGCCAGATAGCATACCCATTTGCTCTGTTTTTTTGGTTGACTCTTTCCAGGTTACTCTCTCTGTAGGTAAGGGCTTTGTGGTGGAATGTCTGGTTAGCGCTTCCTCTGTGGTTGTAGAATTGAATAGCTCTTTTCTGGATGTTGATAACTAGTCATAATTCTACTCTGCATGTATTGTTTGATGTTTTGCGTTGTACACAAAGTATATTCTTGTAGAATTCTGCATGCATCTCAATTGGGTGTTTGTCTCATATTGTGAATTCTTAATTGGTGAGTGGAACCCAGACCTCACAACCATAGGAGGGGGGCAGCAATGGGTTCTATTTAAGTGATAATGCCCAAGAAGCCAGTGTTTGAAGGATATATTGGCATGGGTGTTGTTAGGCCCAATATTATAAGGACACAAGGCGAGACCCAAATGCAGACACAGGTAGCAGATGGTTGAGCTCCGATATTTATTAATCCAAAGGGTAGGCAAAAGAAAGGTTCGGGGCAGGTGAGAGTTCAAACACCGGGTCAGAGTCCAAAACAGTACCAGACGAAGGGCAGTCTCGAGGTCAGGCCAGGCAGGGGTTCAGTAACCAGATCAGAGTCCAAACAGTATAAGGGCTCGAAGACAGAACAGGCAGAGTGGTCAGGCAGGTGGGTTCGGCGTCAGGACAGGCAAGGGTTGAAACCAGGAGGACTATAACCAAAAGAGTTTGGGAAACAAATAGGAGCAAGGAAAACCGCTGGTTGACTTGGCAAACAAGACGAACTGGCATAGAGAGACAGGAAACAGGGATATATATACACCGGGGATAATAAGCGACACCTGGAGGGGGTGGAGACCATCACAAGGAAGGTGTGACAAATATCCTCTAAACACCAGCTTCTAGTGCATTATCACTTTTATACAACGGGTTGCCAAAATAATGATTGACATATTTTCATTAAAAACATTTATTTTGATGAAAAACAAAACTTTTTTTTGGTTGTTGTTGAATTTTACCCCCTTTTCTCCCCAATTTCATGCTATCCAATTGTTAGTAGTTACTATCTTATCTTATCTCATCACTAAGGTCGAAAGTCATGCGTCCTTCGATACACAACCCAACCAAGCCGCACTGCTTCTTAACACAGCGCGCATCCAACCCGGAAGCCAGCCGCACCAATGTGTCGGAGGAAACACCGTGCACCTGGCGCCGGCCCGCCACAGGAGTCGCTAGTGCGCGATGAGACCAGGATATCCCTACCGGCCAAACCCTCCTTAACCCGGACGATGCTAGGCCAATTGTGCATCTCCCCATGGACCTCCCAGTCGCGGCCGGCTGCGACAGAGCCTGGGCACGAACCCAGAGTCTCTGGTGGCACAGCTAGCACTGCGGTGCAGTGTCCTAGACCACTGCGCCACCCGGGAGGCCCTTATTTTGATAAATGTATTCATAATATTTCATCCTTCCACAAGATGTAGTCCTGACACAAATCTAGGTTTGCTATTTATATCTAGATCTATTGATGTTCCATTGCCAGCCTGTATCTAGCCAACTACAGATAACTTACAGTCACGTCAAAAAGTGCAGCCAGAATAACAGTAAAGTAGCTCCGTTTTCATTTGTTTAAGCTGTTTTCTAGTGACATTTATTTGGATACATCCATAACAATGAGCTAATGAGGCGCGATTTCGCCTCTCATAGAAAATGTGCTCTTTCGTCAGGACACTGTTGTTCAGAGGAGCTAGCCAACAACACAGCTAACACAATCACTTCAAACTGAAGCTGGAAAGACTGCAAATTAGCTGCGTTTACCTTTTTTTCAATTGACCTTTTCTTTTGTATATATCCATAAAAATGATGCCAGCAGATTCATGATTTCGACTTGCTGAGAAATGCTGCCTGCCTGTCTGTCTCATCCCGACTTCCGACACGTTCATTACTATGGGACAGCAGGAGATCGAATTTGAATATTGAAACAATGTTGAAAATGTCGGAGAGACAGACATCAAGGTTTATACAAATCTCCGCTGTTGAAAACTAAATGTTAGTCTTAAAGAAATGTGAGATAATGTCTAGATACTTTTATAGTGGAGATCAACTTTATAAATTGCCTGGCTGGGCTGATGAGACTGTGGATTGCACAGTCAGATGGAACAGAGTAAATAGGCATTTTAACGTCATAGATTTAGCAGGTGGTAACTTGTGGAATAGACACTGGCTGGAATGCAGTTTTAACCAATCAGCATTCAGGATTAGACCCACCAGTTGTATAAAACTGATTTGAAGTATTGCTTTGCCGGATCCTATTTGGGATGTCGAGTTTTATGTTCCTTTTGATGGCATAGAAGGCCCTTCTTGCCTTGTCTCTTAGATTGCTCACAGCCTTGTGGAATTTACCTGTTGTGTTGATGTTTAGGCTGAGGTAGGTATAATTATTTGTGTGCTCTAGGGCAACGGTGTCTAGATAGAGCTTTTGTCATGGCAACTGAACTGTTTTAGGAACACCATTCATTTTGTCTTACTGAGATTCACCGTCTGGGCCCAAGTCTGACAGAATCTTTGCAGACGATCTAGTTGCTTTTGTAGGCCCTCATTGGCTCCTCTTTTTTTCTTTCTTTCTCTCTTTTGCTCTCTGTCTCTTTCTGTCGGTCTCTCTCTCTTTCTGTCTCTTCCCTCTGTCTCTCTCAATTAAATTAAATTCAAAGGGCTTTATTGGCATGGGAAACCTATAACATTGTCAAAGTAAGTGAAATAGATAAACAAAAGTTCCAAAAGAATAAAGAAATGTGTCTATATACAGTGTTGTAACGATGTTCAAATAGTTAAAGTACAAAAGGGAAAATAAATAAACATATATATATATATATATATATGGTTGCCATTTTCTTGTGGCAACAGGTAACAAATATTGCTGCTGTGATGGCACACTGTGGTATTTCACCCAGTAGATATGTGAGTTTATCAAAATTGGATTTGTTTTCGAATTCGGCCTGTGTAATCTGAGGGAAATATGTGTCTCTAATATGGTCATACATTTGGCAGGAGGTTAGGAAGCTCAGTTTCCACCTCATTTTGTGGAATCTCTCTCTCTCTCTCTCTCTCTTGCTGTCTGTGTAAAGGTAGTCTCCTCTAGTCCTCAGGTCCACCTGTATGTGTGTACCATTGATCCTGTAGGGACTGTAATCCTGCCTCAGGCCTCTCATCCAAACCCATCAACAGCTCCTGTTCTAGCCTTCCTCCCTCCCTCCCTCCCCTTCTTTCCTTCTTTCCTTCTTCCCTTCCTTCCTTCCTTCCTTCCTTCCTTCCTTCCTTCCTTCCTTCCTTCCTTCCTTCCTTCCTTCCTTCCTTCCTTCCACCAACTAACTAACGCTACATGGTTACTGTACATTTACTGGCCAAGGGTCCACTGTACTGTTTGTCCTTAAAGGGCTACCATCACTGAGTGCAGCAAAGGACAACTTATTTAACTTAATTAGAATATTGTTAGCAATACTCATAGTGGTACTGCATGGTCCAGGGGAGATGTGTATTCAGTCGGTTAACTTGAGAGCCCGTCAGTATCTTTATATTTTTAGTTCTTCATAACACTAAACCTGCTAGCAGTCAACACTTTGTCCTCTGCATGTTCACACCCGTGAACATGTCCTGTTTCGGCTATTCTCATCCACTCTCTACACGGTGAAAGGTTTTGTTTCTGCCATATCTTCAATAGGGAGGATGGAACATGTGAATGAGGCAAAGCATATATTTGTACTAAATATCTACATCCATATACAGTGTTACATGTGTACACTAGATACTCTATAGAACCCGTGTGTGTTCAGGTGAGGGGTGTTGGTCTCTGTAGTGTCTTGTTATTAACTTGATAATATGACGTATGATGAGTTATGGTTAGTTATGCTCCTAGCAACCCTCTCAGTACAGCAGGACTAGATGGAGAGACAACTACCCATTCATATCCATCATGACTGGCTCCACAAATAAGACTTCTGTTAAAGGATTCTTGGATTCTTATTATTTTAATCAATTTGATTAATCAATTTTTTATCAAGTTGATTTCAAGAACATTTAATTTCACTGTCACGACATAGATTTTTGTGTGCATGATTTGTGGTTTTGGTTTGGTAAATTTCAAGATTTTACAGAGGACATTTTTAGATTGCTGGTTTACAGGTACTCTAGCTCAGAGTTGTTTCTCTAAACATGCAGAGAATTGTACCTAAACAGCTTTCCCCAGTCCAGCAAGAGGACAAGTACATTAGTGTCTAGTTTGAGAAACAGACACCTCACAAGTCCTCAAATGGCAGCTTCATTAAATAGTACCTGCAGAACACCAGTCTCAACGTCAACAGTGAAGAGGAGACTCCAGGATGCTGGCCTTCTAGGCAGAGTTCCTCTGTCCAGTGTGTTCTTTTGCCCATTTTAATCTTTTATTTTTATTGGCCAGTCTGAGATATGGCTTTGTCTTTGCAACTCTGCTTAGAAGGCGATCATCCTTGAGTCGTCTCTTCACTGTTGACGTTGAGACTGGTGTTTCGCAGGTACTATTTAATGAAGCTGCCAGTTGAGGACTTGTGAGGCGTCTGTTTTTCAAACTAGACACTCTAATGTACTTGTCCTCTTGCTCAGTTGTGCACCGGGGCCTCCCACTCCTCTTTCTATTCTGGTTAGAGACAGTTTGTGCTGTTCTGTGAAGGGAGTAGTACACAGCGTTGAATGAGATCTTCAGTTTCTTGGTCATTTCTCCCATGGAACAGCCTTCATTTCTCAGAACAAGAATAGACTGATGAGATTCAGAAGAAAGTTCTTTGTTTTCTGTAATCAAACCCACAAATGCTGATGCTCCAGATACTCAACTAGTCTAAAGAAGGCCAGTTTTATTGCTTCTTTAATCAGAACAACAGTTTAAAGCTGTGCTAACATAATTGCAAAAGGGTTTTCTAATGATCAATTAGCCTTTTAAAATGATACACTTGAATTAGCTAACACAACGTGTCATTGGAACACAGGAGTGGTGGTTACTGATAATGGGCCTCTGTACGCCTATGTAGATATATACAAACCAGCCGTTTCCAGCTACAATAGTCATTGACAACATTAACAATGTCTACACTGTATTTATGGTCAATTTGATGTTATTTTAATGGACTAGAAATGTGATTTTCTTTCAAAAACAAGGACATTTCTAAGTGACCCCATTTAGTGACCCCACTAAGTGATCATTCTATCTCTAAAAATCATTCCCTTGGCGTTTTAGGTCTTTGAATGTTATTTGTTATTCATGAAAGAGTGTTATTGTTTGGTGTTTGTGTTGATCCCTATGTTGTGTTGTGTGGATTATGAGCTAGGCCTGCTCTCTCCTCTCTCTGGAAGGACAGCTCACTAAACTGATGCAGCCAGTCGCAGAGAAAGAGAGAGAGAGGGAGGGAGTGGACAGGAGGGAGGCTCAGTGTGCAGGTTAAGCCCATAGCCAGGCTTTGTGAGTGAGCATTAGATTGAGGCAGATTTGTTAAGCATAACTGCCATTAAATTGGCAGCAAAGCCCTGGTATTTACTGCACCACTGCGGTTTGTGAATAAGGAGCCCTTAAAGAGCGGCCCAGCCATGTGTTAAGCCCACCGCCTGGTACGGAGGGGATTCATTATTCATGCTTGGACTGACTGGGAGGAAGTAGAGGATAACAAGATGCAACAGACATGTGTGTGTCTCTGTATACACTGTATGTGTGCAAATATGAGGGTGTATGTGTGTATATCACTGTGGGACAATCTCTTGCGTAAAGTCCCCTGTCTCAATCTCTTGCGTAAAGTCCCCTGTCTCAATCTCTTGCGTAAAGTCCCCTGTCTCAATCTCTTGCGTAAAGTCCCCTGTCTCAATCTCTTGCGTAAAGTCCCCTGTCTCAATCTCTTGCGTAAAAGTCCCCTGTCTCAATCTCTTGCGTAAAAGTCCCCTGTCTCAATCTCTTGCGTAAAGTCCCCTGTCTCAATCTCTTGCGTAAAAGTCCCCTGTCTCAATCTCTTGCGTAAAGTCCCCTGTCTCAATCTCTTGCGTAAAGTCCCCTGTCTCAATCTCTTGCGTAAAGTCCCCTGTCTCAATCTCTTGCGTAAAGTCCCCTGTCTCAATCTCTTGCGTAAAAGTCCCCTGTCTCAATCTCTTGTGTACAGTCCCCTGTCTCAATCTCTTGCGTAAAGTCCCCTGTCTCAATCTCTTGTGTACAGTCCCCTGTCTCAATCTCTTGCGTAAAGTCCCCTGTCTCAATCTCTTGTGTACAGTCCCCTGTCTCAATCTCTTGTGTACAGTCCCCTGTCTCAATCTCTTGTGTACAGTCCCCTGTCTCAATCTCTTGTGTACAGTCCCCTGTCTCAATCTCTTGCGTAAAGTCCCCTGTCTCAATCGCTTGTGTACAGTCCCCTGTCTCAATCTCTTGTGTACAGTCCCCTGAGGAAATGGAAGGGTTTTACAACTGGCATTTCATGTCCTCTCTGAGGAAGATGTTTATTGGCTATGTAATGAGAACCAGTTATGGTTGGTTAGTCAAATTATTCAACTTTATTAACCTTGGATCAAATTCACAATGCAGTCCCAAACTGTTGTAACATGCGAGGGAATTGTGTCGTAGGCCAAGAGGGTTCGATAATGATTACAGTTGTAATATAATTTAACTGGTATGGTTAGAGAGAGAGGATGGAATACATATGTGCTTAAAGCCCTCAGTGGATTCAAATGAAAGGTGACTGGGTTATTGTGTGTAGTGAAGTACTTTATGGAACCATCAGGTTTACAGTGGGGATGACGAGGAGATGAAGCTATGTAGAGGGGGGTTGATGACAGTGATGAAATTAGCCCTCCGTTGTTGTGTGTGTGTGTGTGTGTGTGTGTGTGTGTGTGTGTGTGAGAGAGAGCAGTGTGGAGCATGAGATAGGGGACAGGAGGATTGTGCGGGCCAGGTGGGAGGTTAAGAGGGGCCAGGCCAGGGCTAATAGAACCACTTCAGGCCTCTCAGGTGGACCAACTTACACCTGGGCTGTAATTACAAACCATACATCCCACTTTTGGGATGACACCACTTCCCTGGAACTAATGGAAGGGCTGCAGTTGGAATGGAGGAGAATTAGAGCGCTCCTCATTGCAGGCGTGGAGTCCGGTCTTTTGGGGCTTAAAATACTCTAGAGTAGGAACAGGTGTATTCATCGTTGAGATGCACAGGAGGTACTGCAGTAAGAATAGTTAGGAATTGGGGAGAGCTGAGTGTTCATTAGAGCAGGTGGAAGTTAGAGCGAGAGAATGAGTGTAAACCTTTTTAGTTAACACTGTTAGTGGAGTGGTGTTAGGGTGTGAATAATTATGTTGTACAGTTTTGATTTGGTAGAGAGAAAGTGAAGGAGCATGAGATATTTGGGGGCTAGAGAAAGTGAGGTTATTTACCAGAAGATACCGACCCTACCGTTACGCTTGTTTACACGGCGCTGGGGTCGGAACACAATCATGGTTACATTAATACACCTTGGAGCCGGCCGAGATATGGGTTGGAAAATTCACCTCAATGCAGGGATGAGATATGCCACTGTTTTCCTAACTTCACCTTTACCCACACTGCTCCGTCAAGAAGCTTGAAATACTGCTAGTTTTGGATATAGGTACAGTTTGGAGTACCGTGGCATATCCCATCCCTGCATTGAGGTAAGTTTTCCGAACCAATATCTGGCGCCGGCTTCACAGTGTCTTAATGTAACCATGATTGCCATTCTGACCAAGGGCAGACTTAGCGATTTTCCTTCAATTCACAAGTGGCTGAAACTATCTCACCAGAGAAAGCATCCCAGCGAGCGAAACAGCGCCCCTCTGTCTTACTATATGTAGCCCATGTATCTGATGCTGTCTGGCCAGAAAGAGTATGACATGCCATCATTTTTTTGTCCAGACAGCATCAAATACAGTACATTGGCTACACATACACATGGGCCACAAATGTCCTCTGCCTCGACGACAATGGCAGTATTATCAGCAGCACCTGTCTTTTACCAAAGAAATGCTTATTGTATTCCCCTAGTCAGGACAGTGCACATACCTTTCAGGGTGCAGGTGCTCAAAATGAAAAAAGGCCACCTCCCGCTTGAAAAAAAAAACAAAAAAACTTTCATAATTCATATGTCAAAATTCATAACCAACTGACTCTGTAGAGACAATGCTTATGTTTTTGAGCATTGGTCTATTTAGTTCTGCAACGACACTCTCACTCATCACCACAAATTGTAAGCAAGCTAGTTATAGTTCCTCCTAAAGACATGATTGACACAGGGAAAAGAGGCTGGGCTATCAGCTGATCATTAATATTGATGATTGATGTAAATCTGCTAGCTCCATTTCTTTTACTGATTTGTAATTTACCTCTCTATCGTTCTGTCTCTCTCTGCTGTGCGTATCAGCCAACCAGACCGACTGTTGATGATGCTATAGGCTAAATCAAGTGTTAATCAATGGTATGCTGCTGTGGCATTACTGTTCATATTTAAACCAGGTATCTAACTACACACACTAGAATGGTGAGTGTATCTCTCAAGCCATGCATGTTTGGATACCGGCGCGTGTGAGCGCTGTACAGGGAAGATCAACAGGCGCAACCAACCAACGGACTGAACTTGATGACAACTTGCAGGCAGTGAATTCCGAACAACAATGACAAAGAATGTATACAAAAAAATGATTTTGGGGTCCTTTGGAGACTGGAAGGGGAAAGGGGCATGTGCACGTGACTGCCCCTAGTCTAAGGGCCGGGGATGGGTTTCTACTAAGCTAACGTATGGAATTGTTTTAAGATACCAAGGATCATTTAGCTATTTCATTTGCATATGAAAATATATACACCGCAATTAGCAAGACACCCCCAATAAATGAGTGGTTCTGCAGGTGGTGACCACAGACAACTTCTCAGTTCCTATGCTTCCTGGCTGATGTTTTGGTCACTTTTGAATGCTGGCGGTGCTTTCACTCTAGTGGTAGCATGAGACATGAGAGTCTACAACCCACACAGTGGCTCAGGTAGTGCAGCTCATCCAGGATGGAACATCAATGCGAGCTGTGGCAAGAAGGTTGGCTGTGTCTGTCAGCGTAGTGTCCAGAGCATGGAGGCGCTACCAGAAGACAGGCCAGTACATCAGGAGACGTGGAGGAGGCCGTAGGAGGGCAACAACCCAGCAGCAGGACCGCTACCTCCGCCTTTGTGCAAGGAGGAGCAGGAGGAGCACTGCCAGAGCCCTGCAAAATGACCTCCAGCAGGCCACAAATGTGCATGTGTCTGCTCAAACGGTCAGAAACAGACTCCATGAGGGTGGTATGAGGGCCCGACGTCCAGAGGTGGGGGTTGTGCTTACAGACCAACACCGTGCAGGACGTTTGGCATTTGCCAGAGAACATCAAGATTGGCAAATTCGCCACTGGTGCCCTGTGCTCTTCACAGATGAAAGCAGGTTCACACTGAACACGTGACAGACGTGACAGAGTCTGGAGACGCCGTGGAGAACGTTCTGCTGCCTGCAACATCCTCCAGAATGACCGGTTTGGCGGTGGGTCAGTCATGGTGTGGGGTGGAATTTCTTTGGGGGGCCGCACAGCCTTCCATGTGCTCGCCAGAGGTAGCCTGACTGCCATTAGGTACCGAGATGAGCTCCTCAGACCCCTTGTGAGACCATATGCTGGTGCGGTTGGCCCTGGGTTCCTCCTAATGCAAGACAATGCTAGACCTCATGTGGCTGGAGTGTGTCAGCAGTTCCTGCAAGAGGAAGGCATTGATGCTATGGACTGGCCCGCCCGTTCCCCAGCCCTGAATCCAATTGAGCACATCTGGTACATCATGTCTCGCTCCATCCACCAACGCCACATTGCACCACAGACTGTCCAGGAGTTGGCGGATCCAGGTCTGGGAGGAGATCCCTCAGGAGACCATCCACCATCTCATCAGGAGCATGCCCAGGCGTTGTAGGGAGGTCATACAGGCACGTGGAGGCCACACACACTACTGAGCCTAATTTGGACTTGTTTTAAGGACATTACATCAAAGTTGGATCAGCCTGTAGTGTGCTTTTCCACTTTAATTTTGAGTGTGACTCCAAATCCAGACCTCCTTGGGTTGATAAATTTGATTTCCATTGATCATTTTTGTGTGATTTTGTTGTCAGCACATTCAACTAGGTAAAGAAAAAAGTATTTAATAAGAATATTTCATTCATTCAGATCTAGGATGTGTTCCCTTAATTTTTTTGAGCAGTGTATATATTTGATGAAACATTGAATTTGGCCTTATTGCTATTAGCCAATAGAAACGCATTTAATAACAGATTCATACATGGAAAAACAGTCAAAAATGTTATCAAAAGGAAGTATGTTTTGAAGTGTCTGTTCTGTATGTGAGAGAGAGAAGAAAGCTCAGAATAATTTTTATAATATTTTATCATGGAATTACCTTTAACGTGGAAATGCCATATTAACTTCCATTCATTTTTCAGCCCAGTACCTTCAGATGAGTGTAGTGACACTTGTGGGGGTCATAGAGAAAAACAGAGAACACCATTGTTCGTAAATCTCATCTTTCCACAGAGAGTCATATAATTGTGTAGCCCAAACCGTTCGGACGCTACCAATGTTTTCGTGAGAAGACCAATTTTCGGGATGTCTCCTGGCCTGACAAATACTGATGTAGTTCGGCCACCTTCCACCGCCGGATGCAGTGGATTTTTATTTATTTAACCTTTATTTAACCTTTATTTTACTAGGCAAGTCAGTTAAGAACAAATTCTTATTTTCAATGACTGCCTAGGAACAGTGGGTTAACTGCCTGTTCAGGGGCAGAACGACACATTTGTACCTTGTCAACTTGGGGATTTGAACTTGCAGCCTTTCGGTTACTAGTCCAACGCGCTAACCACTAGGCTACCCTGCCGCCCCGATTGAGACGTAGCCCATGCAAAAAAATATTTCTCTTATCTTAAACAGAGAGATTTTGATGGCGATGACGTCTCCAGCAGAGCATGAGAAGACCTCAAGCTGAGAAATTATTCTTTTTTTATCCATTTTTTTATGCCCAGATCATGAGGTCCCTTGATGGTGTGAGGCAATCGCCTCTTCTGCCTAATGGTAAATAGACCAGTGCCTCCGACTTCAGTGCAGCTCAGTGTAAACAAGAATAACGGTTGGGTCTGAATCTTCTGGCAAGGGAGGTTATCTGTTCGCCAAATAAACATGTTTACCGTTGTGGGTTTTAATGATCTGATTTTAGCTCTGTTTGCCCAAATCAACACAGTTCATTGTAGTAAAATGCTTCTCCATTTGCCAAATAAACAGGTTTACTGGTAATGATCTCATTAGGCTGAGCCAATACACCTGTGTATGGAGGAAATACGAAGAGGGGCGTTGGGCCTCGCAGGACAAACGGAGCGTTAAATCACACTCATTATTGGGGATATCAGGATGGCCAGGATCCTAATGTACCATGCAGAGCATCCATCCACTGCTTTATAGAGATGTTTCTCTGATTGTACAATAATAGCGTGTTTTACTTATGGATGCTATGGACCTTCAAAGTGATGAATATTCTCCATTGAAAATGCTTTTTAAAACTGAAGTAGTCTTAGTCTGGGTCCAGGAAACCAGCCCTAAGAGTGTGGTGTGTCTTTCCCTAGTCTAAACGCTTACTGTTGAGTAGGCCTCTCATTGTCCCTGAGTAGAACATACCCCAGCCTGACCTCCTGTCATGTTCTACAGTCTGAGTGGAACGCTAAATAACCTCCCCCTGTTGTTCACCTGACCAGGAACTAATCTCCACACCACCTCCGTACAGGAAACACAGGCTTGAGGGTGGGGAGTCTTTGTAAACCAACGGCACTCTCGTTATTTCACAATTAATGCCAAGTCCTTGTTATTTGTCATGAAGAAAACACGTCTCTGTCACCCATGTTGTTGTTGTCATATTCTAATTTGTACTCCATTATGGAAAACACTGGTGTCGATTAATTTCACTTTCATGCTTGGTACACACAACAAGTGAGTGTGAGGTGGCGTTGTTTACCCAGCTGCCAGTGTTCTTGTCCAATTTAGACAGGATGGAATAATCATTGTTTAAGCTGTAGCAGGCATGTCTAACCTCCTGTTCTGACTGCTGTTTATTCTTTGTAAATATGAGTAGAACCTTGTGTTTGTTGCTGTCTGGTTCATTGTATAATGTAGGGTAAATCAGATTTTTTGTTTGAGAAACATTCCCATTTGACATATTAGTATTAGTATTTGAACAACTACAAAACTAGTCTGAGAGAGCGAGAAAAAGTTTGTGTCAAGGCTCTGTGATACTTGGTATGTAAGATTATGCCTGTTCAAACACCATTTTAAAAAGTGTTTATTTCTAATTTTCTCACAGTCAAAGTGCAACACTTTCTCTTCTTTCATTTTGTTATTATGCTCGTGTCCTTTTCCTGCGAGGGGACGCGTGGCAGCGCATTTTCCATTACACCTAATAAGTGTCATATGATTTAATTCCATGCTTCAGTTGTCATCGAGACCTTCCAATCCCACTCCAATTTACAGTTTTAATAGATATTACTCTTTAACACTCCACTCACAATTAGGCCCCCTAGTTCTCCATTTAATGAAAATCAGATTAAGACCTAATCTAATTACTGGTTGGTTTTAATCCACGCTGGCTGTGGCACTGGCTCTCTGCCACTCCCTCTCTGTCACAACCACTTAGCGGGCATCAACCTGCCCTACCGGCATGTCACTCATCACTCTGTGTGTGTGTGTGTGTGTGTGCACATGCTGTGTGTGTCTGTTTATTAAGGATGTATACATGACTGTCAAAGGAAATGATTGAGAAATAGTGTACCACTGAGTGGATACTGAACGGTTTATAGCACACTGTTAATATCAACATCGACGGAAGGGAAAGTTAGTCAATTTTAACAGGAAATAAAAACATGATTTAAGGAAAATTTAATCTCGTAAATGAATTCTACCTCTGGGTTGAAATGACCCATTTAGACTGGCAATTTGGAAATTAACTTCCGTCTCTATCTTGTTTTTTTGTCCGTTTTATCGTGACTACATGATTTGTATGGAGTCGTGAAGTAGTCTTGTACTGATAAATCCAGTTTCTATCAGAACTACTCTTTTGATGTAATAAACGTCTTTATCAGGCAGTCTTTGAAGTGCTAGAATATCACACCAAGGTTTTATATGGACGTTTTCTTCAAGTCAGTCGAATGGTTCACATTTTCTAGTTGTCCTCTCTATAACTTCAGTAGTTAACCTAATCATCAACATCATTATTGTTATTGCTAGCAGAACTGATATCACCTTATCACTCCAACCAATATGAATCTCCATGTTTCTCTCAGTACAGTCAGTGGATAGTGATAACTTGTAAAATGGCTTGTGGTTGGTTTCCTATAACTGTATCCGAGACTAGTGGGTGAAGTCCTGAACCATATTAATTCAGTCAGTTTCATCACTTCACAGAGACATGATTAACTTTCCCTAGTAGACCCTTTGGCTTCCTCCTCAGTGATAGAATCCATATCTATGTTTAATATAATTTCTAACTCATCTTATTCCCCTTCACAGTCAATTGCCCTGAGTATCTCCAAATTATCTCCCAAAATAACTCCTCTTTAAAGCATTACTCCCTCTGTCTCCCTCCTCTCTATCTCCTCTCCCTCCACCCCCTCTGTTGCTCCCCTCTTCCATGCCCCTTCCTCTCGATTCAAGGGCTTTATTGGCATGGGAAACATTGCCAAAGAAAGTGAAGTAGATAATAAACAAAAGTGAAATAAACAATAAAAATTAACAGTAAACATTACACTCACAGAAGTTCCAAAATAATAAAATACATTTCAAATGTTGTAATGATGTGCAAATAAACATAAATATGGTGTGTATTTACAATGGTGTTTGTTCTTCACTGGTTGCCCTTTTCTTGTGGCAACAAGTCATAAATCTTGCTGCTGTGATGGCACACTGTGGTATTTAATCCAATAGATATGGGAGTTTATCAAAATTGGGTTTGTTTTCTAATTCTTTGTGGATCTGTGTAAACATCTCTCTCTCCCTCTCTCCCTACCCCTGTTGCTACCTCCTCTCTGTGTGTAGGTTTTGAGACAGCCAAGTCGTTTGCCCTCCATGGGGCCCATGTGATCCTGGCCTGTAGGAATCTCTCCAAGGCCATCAAGGCTGTCAGCCTCATACAGCAGGAGTGGGTGAGTCACACACTGCTGGAGTTTTATTAACCTACACATACAGTACACACTGCTGGAGGTTTATTAACCTACACATACAGTACACAGTGCTGGAGGTTTATTAACCTACACATACAGTACACACTGCTGGAGTTTTATTAACCTACACATACAGTACACACTGATGGAGTTTTATTAACCTACACATACAGTACACACTGCTGGAGTTTTATTAACCTACACATACAGTACACACTGCTGGAGGTTTATTAACCTACACATACAGTACACACTGCTGGAGGTTTATTAACCTACACATACAGTACACACTGCTGGAGGTTTATTAACCTACACATACAGTACACACTGCTGGAGGTTTATTAACCTACACATACAGTACACACTGCTGGAGGTTTATTAACCTACACATACAGTACACACTGCTGGAGGTTTATTAACCTACACATACAGTACACACTGCTGGAGGTTTATTAACCTACACATACAGTACACACTGCTGGAGGTTTATTAACCTACACATACAGTACACACTGCTGGAGGTTTATTAACCTACACACACACACACTGCTGGTGCTTTATTAAAGAGATTCTCTGATACTTATGTGTACTTTTGAGCCAGTAGTTCTGAAACTAGCACTCACGAGCCAAAAGTGGACCCCTAAAATGAGTACGTCTCACAGGTACACTTCAGTAGAGGCTGGTTGGAAGAGCTATAGGACGGGTTCATTATAATGGCTGCAATGGAATAAATAGAACGGTATCAAACACATATAACATATGGAAACCAAATGTTTGACTCCGTTCCACTCATTCCATTCCAGCCATTACAATGAGCCGTCCTATTGCTCCTCCCACCAGCCTCCACTGGTGCAGATATATGCACCACGTCATTTCTCTCTCGCTCTGCTGTTTGTGCATGATATGCCTCTTGCTAGCTGTCACTCGCATGGCGAGGGGCTGAAGCTTATTGGTTGAACTCGAATTGGTAGTGGGTTGGCCCACGGGTGGGAATGTAGGGAAAATGGCACAGCACAACAGTTTCCAGCAAAAAAGTTGCTTTCACACTAGAGATTGTGTAGCTAGTTCAGGTAAAACAATAATTCTGCTCATATGTTATGCCTGTATGAACTATGCATTGACACATCCAGCCCAAAGTGGGTGCTTTAAAAATACTTAGTAGTCGCCAAAGTTCCGGAGCTTGTCTTTAACCTACACATACTGTACACACAAACTGAAAACACTTCCCACATCAGTGAGAGTTACAGAGAACTTTGCAATGGGATGACTGTTTCATATAGAGGTGGGGGTAAGAGAGTGAAGGAGAGATGGAGGAATGGAGAGAGAGGGTGTCTGATAATTACCTGAGATTATAACGGTACAATTTTAGCTCCTCCAGATTTACGAGTGGGGGGAAATAAACAAGTGGGATGTGTCTGCTGGAGCAGAAAGAATAAGCCATTAGTACTGGGTTGATTACCGGGAGAGAGGGGAGGGAGAGAGAGAGAACTCATTGCACAAAGTGAGATAGAGTAAGTGAGGGAATGAGGGAGAGAGAGCATAGTGGGAGAAACTGAGAAGAGAGGGAACACTGAGTGAAGAGAGATGAAGACTGATAGATAGCAGGATGTGAATGATAACAGACCTACAGTTTTAAACTCAACCCAGATCTCTAATTAAACAAACATATTCCTAAACAGCAATACTTGTTTTTTCTTAAATTAATTTGTTGTAAAAGTTCAGGTAGCAGATAATAGACCATATCAGATATGTATGTAGTTGGTGCTGTATATGAACTTTTTCTAACTTGAAAAATGATTGCCGGAAACTACCGAACGCAAGATTGTCATTTCTATGACTCACACAGTGGAGGAACCATTGCCTGTAGACTAGTGTACATGGTAAGCTGGTGATCAAGTGGTACTTCATCTTTAGTATGGAAACGGCTGTGAGATTTTTCTAAAATGTTCACAATGTATTGGCACATTTAAAATCTAATTTCATCAATTACATGTGGACATTTTTTACTTGAGTTAACATTAGCATATCAGCAGCAAATGAAACAGAACGTGAATTCTCTCCTCCCTCTCTCCCCAGTTTTAGCTTGTGGCTATCACTGTCTAGCTGGCTAGGCTTGGGATATTTATTAGCCTATACCAGTGTCAAAATTAGCTGTGTTATCGACATATGGCAGTACACAAACCAAATCTATCTCACTTATTTTGCCAGCTAGAAAGAAATAGCCACAAATTCATTCAGGAACAGAGGAAGAGAACTAGCTATATCAAGCTAAAGCTAGCTGCTGCCTCTTCAACTTTGAAGCAACTGTGACACCATCGATCCAAAGATTAAAAAAACAAAAACACTTTCCCATTAAACAAAATCCACCCATCCAAAGACTGGCTCCGGGGATTCTCAGAAATACCACCAGATCCGCGATCGGATCCATGGCCGGAGCATCGCATTTCAGTGAAGCCTGCAACTAGCAGGCCGTTTAGAAAACTCCCCCGGAGCCACAGATTGAATTACCGCAGTGTGCAGCCCCCACATCGCGCAGGCCCAACATATTACATATTCCATTCCTAAAATCTGCCATCAGTCCAGTGTAGGGAATACAGTGCCTTCAGAAAGTATTCATACCACTTGATTTATTCCACATTTTGTTGCCTGAATTCAAAATGGATTAACTTGATTTATTGTCTCACCCATATACACACAATACCCCATAATGACAAAGTGAAAACATGTTTTTAGACATTTTTGAAAATGAAATATTGAAATATCTAATTTACATAAGTAGTCATACCCCTGAATCAATACTTTGTAGAAGCACCTTTGGCAGTGATTACAGCTGTGGGGTTTTCTGGGTAAGTCTCTAAGAGCTTTCCACACCTTGAACATTTTTTCCATGTATTATTTTCTAAATTCTTCAAGCTCTGTCAAATTGGTTGTTGATCATTGCTGAACAACAATTTTCAGGTCTTGCCATAGATGGTCAAGTAGATTTAAATCACAACTGCAACTTGCCCACTCAGGAACATTCACTGTCTTCTTGATAAGCAACTCCAGTATATGTTTGGTCTTGTGTTTTAGGTTATTGTCCTGCTGAAAGATTAATTCATCCCCCAGTGTTTGTTGGAAAGCAAACTGAACCAGGTCATCTAGGATTCTAGGATTTTGCTTGTGCTTAGGTCCATTCCGTTTCTTTTTTAACCTGAAATACTCCCCTGTCCTTAATAATTACAAGCATACCCATAACATGATGCAGCCACCACTTGCTTGGAAATATGAGGATTGGTACTCATTAATGTGTTGTATTGGATTTGCCCCAAACATAACACTTTGTATTCAGGATAAAAAGTTCATTGCTGTGCTACATTTTTTGCAGTGTTACTTTAGTGCCTTGCTGCAAACAGGATGCATGTTTTTGAATATTGTATTCTCTACAGGCTTCCTTCTTTTCACTCTGTCAATTATGTCAGTATGGTGTAGTAACTGCAATGTTGTTGATCCATCCTCAGTTTTCTCCTATCACAGTATTTAAAATCAACATTGGCCTCATAGTAAAATTCCTGAGCGGTTTCCTTCCTCCCTGACAACTGAGTTAGGAGGGACACATGTATCTTTGTAGTGACTGGGTATATTGATACAAAGTGTAATTAATAATTTCACCATGCTCAAAGGGGTATTCAATGTCTGCTTTTTTAAAAACCTTTTTGCCCGTCTACCAATAGGTGCCCTTCTTTGTGAGGCATTGGAAAACCTCCCTGGTCTTTGCGGTTGAATATGTGTTTGAAATGCACTGCCCGACTGCTCGGTAGTCATTCAACAATTACGTTAAACACTATTATGCAACTTATTTGACTTGATAAGCCAATTTTTACGACTGAACTTATTTAGGCTTGCAATAACAACAATAACAAAGGGGTTGAATACTCATTGACTCAAGACATTTCAGCTTTTCATTTTCTATTCATTTGTAAAACTTGAAAAACATAATTCCACTTTGACATTATGGGGTATTGTTGGCCAGTGGAAAAAATCATCTAAATGTGATCCATTTTTAATTCGGGCTGTAACACAACACAATGTGGAAACTGTCAAGGGGTGTGAATACTTTATGAAAGCACTGTATCTTCGAGATGCCCTAGCCCATAGCAGATGTCAGAATACAATGTCTTCAACCAGGATCTCAGCGATCACTGCCTCATTGCCTGCGTCCGTAATGGGTCCGCGGTCAAATGACCACCCCTCATCACTTTCAAACGCTCCCTAAAACACTTCAGCGAGCAGGCCTTTCTAATCGACCTGGCCCGGGTATCCTGGAAGGATATTGACCTTATTCCGTCAGTAGAGGATGCCTGGTTATTCTTTAATAGTGCTTTCCTCACCATCTTAAATAAGCATGCCCCATTCAAAAAATGTAGAACTAAGAACAGATGTAGCCTTTGGTTCACTCCAGACCTGACTGCCCTTGACCAGCACAAAAACTTCTGTGGCATACTGAATTAGCATCGAATAGTCCCCGCGATATGCAACTTTTCAGGGAAGTTAGGAACCAATATACACAGGCAGTTAGAAAAGCTAAGTCCATGGAGAATAAGTGCACCTCCTCCCAGCTGCCCACTGCCCACCGATAATCTATGATAATCGATCATTTCAATAAGCATTTTTCAACGGCTGGCCATGCTTTCCACCTGGCTACCCCTACCCCGGTCAACAGCTCTGCACCCCCCCACAGCAACTTGCCCAAGCTTCCACCATTTCTCCCTCACCCAAATCCAGATAGCTGGTGTTCTGAAAGAGCTGCAAAATCTGGACCCTTACAAATCAGCTGTGCTAGACAATCTGGACTCTCTCTTTCTAAAATTATCCGCCACAATTGTTGCAACCCCTATTACTAGCCTGTTCAACCTCTCTTTCGTATCGTCTGAGATCCCTAAAGATTGGAAAGCTGCCGCAGTCATCTCCCTCTTCAAAGGGGGTGACACTCTAGACCCAAACTGTTACAGACCTATATCTATTCTACCCTGCCTTTCTAAAGTCTTCGAAAGCCAAGTGAACAAACAGATCACCGACCATTTCGAATCCTACCGTACCTTCTCCGCTATGCAATCTGGTTTCCGAGCTGGTCATGGGTGCCCCTCAGCCACACTCAAGGTCCTAAATGATATCATAACCGGCATCGATAAAAGACAGTAGTGTGCAGCCGTTTTCATCGACCTGGCCAAGGCTTTCGACTCTGTCAATCACCGTATTCTTATCGGCAGACTCAACAGCCATGGTTTCTCAAATGACTGCCTCGCCTGGTTCACCAAATACTTCTCAGATAGAGTTCATTGTGTCAAATCGGAGGGCCTGTTGTCCGGACCTCTGGCAGTCTCTATGGGGGTGCCACAGGGTTCAATTCTCGGGCTGACTCTTTTCTCTGTATACATCAATTATGTTGCTCTTGCTGCTGGTGATTCTCTGATCCACCTCTACGCAGAAGACACCATTCTGTATACATCTGGCCCTTCTTTGGACACTGTGTTAACAAACCTCCAGACGAGCTGCTTCAATGCCATACAACACTCCTTCCGTGGCCTCCAACATCTCTTAAATGCAAGCAAAACTAAATGCATGCTCTTCAACCGATCACTGCCCGCGCCCGCCTGCCCGTCTAGCATCACTACTCTGGACGGGTCTGACTTAGAATATGTGGACAACTACAAATACCTAGGTGTCTGGTTAGACTGTAAACTCTCCTTCCAGACTCACATTAAGCATCTCCAATCCAAAATTAAATCTAGAATCGGCTTCCTATTTCGAAACAAAGCATCCTACACTCATGCTGCCAAACATTACCTCGTAAAACAGACTATCTTACCGATCCTTGACTTTGGCGATGTCATTTACAAAATAGCCTCCAACACTCTACTCAGAAAATTGGATGTAGGGCGTGACACTGGGTATACAAAACATTATGAAGACCTACACTTTCCATGACATAGACAGACCAGGTGAATCCAAGTGAAAGTGATGATCCTTTATTTATGTCACTTCAATCAGTGTAGATGAAGGGGAGGAGACTGCTTCGGCGATGTCATTTACAAAAGAGCCTCCAACACTCTACTCAGCAAATTTGATGCAGTCTATGACAGTGCCATCCGTTTTGTCACCAAAGCCCCATATACTACCCACCACTGAGACCTGTATGCTCTTGTTGGCTGGCTCTCGCTTCATATTCGTTGCCAAACCCACTGGCTCCAGGTCATCTATAAGTCTTTGCTAGGTATTGCCCCGCCTTATCTCATCTCACTGGTTACCATAGCAGCACCCACCCGTAGTACGAGCTCCAGCAGATATTTTTCACTGGTCACCTCCAAAGCCAACTCTTCCTTTGGCCACCTTTCCTTCCAGTTCTCTGCTGCCACTGACTGGAACGAATTGCAAAAATCACTGAAGCTGGAGACGTATATCTCCCTCACTAACTTTAAGCATCAGCCATCAGAGCAGCTTACCGATCTGTGCACCTGTACATAGCCCATCTGTAATATTCTTTTGTTGTTGTTGCTCCTTTGCACCCCAGTATCTATACTTGCACATTCATCTTCTGCACATCTATCACTCCAGTGTTTTAATTGCTAAATTGTAATTATTTCGCCACTATGGCCTATTTATTTCCTTACCTCCCTAATCTTACTACATTTGCACACACTGTATGCAGATATTTCTATTGTGTTATTGACTGTAAAGTTGGTTTATCCCATGTGTAACTCTGTGTTGTTTTTGTCGCACTGCTTTGCTCTATCTTGGCCAGGTCGCAGTTGTAAATGAGAACTTGTTCTCAACTGGTTTACCTGGTTTAAATAAAGGTGAAATAAAAATAAACAATTCTGCTGGAATTCCGAGGAGTCATCCACACACACAGTTTTTGCCCCAGTCGTAGAAATGACTCTTTCCCAAAGGCTTGTACTATCTATAGTGTGACATCACCAGTAGTTAGCCACCAACAGCTGGCAGACATGTTTACATTTGGTTAGTTTGATTAGTTTGATCAGTGTTATTTAGATGGAAGACGTGAGCTAAATGTGGTAGCTGTATTGCTAGGTAACGTTAGCATAGAGGTAGCAAGTTAGCTCTTTCACTTACCCGGTTCACTTCCATGCTCACTGAAGCCCTTGATAATGCTGTCTCTACTGGTGCTGCGGTCTGTTTGAGATGCTTTAAAAGCCACATTGATGGTAGGGAAAGTAACTTAGTAGACATCCAATCCACCCGTCTTATTCTCACAAATGTATCCCACAAAGTTTTACATGAGGTTTTATTTATTCACATCAAAGATAACAAGTGAAAGACAAAACGGTACACATAAAAAAAATGTTAAAAACGGTGTGCAGGTGAGGTTGGAAACCCAAAAGGGCTTATATGAAAACAATACAAATATAAGTTCAAAACAAGTTTGTGTGATGCTGACCAAGTTTGTGTGATGCTGTGTTGTGGGATTGTTTCTGAAGTTTGTGCTGATTTGGAGAAACCTTCAAATCCAACTTTTAGAACAACATTACAATATTATAAAAATTGATTTAAGAGTGTGTATTTTGGGAATGTTTTCTTTGGGTGCTCTAAGTTACTATTATAGCATTTCTGGCATTGAGAAATAGGTTCTACATTTCTTTAAAGGGATAATCCACCCTAGAAATGGAATGTGATGTGCTATGCCATTGTCACTGGAGATAGGGGGTAACAAACATGTATCACATTTCATAATGGTTTTTAAAAGATTACCTGCACTACAGATCGCAAATAAGCCAATAGATGGTATATATGTCTACCACACATCCAGCCGTCTATATCGCCATGACAAAGTATATATTTCGTTTAAATGTCCTCAAAGTACACAGTGCACATCAGATTAATATCCTTTCTTCTTTGAAGTACCAAGATGAAAAGCGGTTTTCTCTTCTCGTTTTCCTGCTTGCAGGCTCGCAGGGCCCTCGCAACCTGACTCACACAGTTTGAGCCAGAAACGCGATCTCTACCAGGTTGAATGTGATGAGATTTTAACTCCTAAATTGATATTACAGTTTGTTTCTTCCATTTTACAGCTAGCTAGCTATTTTACATGCTGATATTGACTTTGTTATTATTGTGTGTAGCTATGTTTGCTAGCTGGCTAGCCAGCTTTACCAGAGAGAGAGAGCACTGGGATTGTGGGTTTTGTAGTCGACTTAACTGCAACAGATTTCCACAACCCTTTTCACACATTGCTCCCAATCCTATTATATCGACAGAATGAAGCAGTTGTTCACAATTTCTTTTTTAATCTCACATATTGGAATTATTTAACACTGTAAATCATAGGAATTTGTGTTTTTTATGCCTTTAAATGTTTTTTTTGTAATCATTGTCATTAGATCGTAAGTGTAAATAGACAGTAATTTATTAATGGTTAACCATTGCCAGCGTGCTACAGTGTTGACTAATTCCAAGCATTCCAGCCTCTCCTGGCTTTCACACACAGCCTACAAGTCACTGATGCAGACCTTTGGAACATCTACATTTGAAAAAGTCTAATAAATACATGTAATATAGTCTACACCTTCACAATAAATCCATTATTTATTTTAGACAGGTCTAAAGAAACATGATATGAAGAACATGTAGTCTATTTCAGAAGAACAGAATAGGTCCTGATCTGGCTATGCCATCTGGCTGTGGACTACAGTAGTTCATTTAGCAGACAAGATTTGCTTAGAATTCTGCTGCATTATTTTATATTATTTCATAGTATAAAGAATATACTTGAACAAAGCTGAATAAAATGGAAAGGATGACTTCAAACAATTTGAGGGAGTGTGTTCAAGTAGCTATTCTGGGTTGAGAGGTTAACAAAGAAATAGGTACTCCTATATGCTTAATTTAGAGTTATTCGTGTAATTTTAGTTGTTCCACAAACGTCGGGCTATATGTTTTGATTTATAATACATTGTAAGGATGTACAGTGGGGCAAAAACGTATTTAGTCAGCCACCAATTGTGCAAGTTCTCCCACTTAAAAAGATGAGAGAGGCCTGTAATTTTGTGTGGGAAATAAATATTCCAAACATAGTCTGGGACAGTTGTGGGATGCGATAGATCCCAAATTAATACAACCACTAGCATCACAAATACTTAAAAAATAAATAATAAATAATAAACTATTAGGCTATTTCTTCACATTATAAGCACAGCAATGTTCACACAACAGTAGGCTATAATCTCAAATGTTCCATTAGTGGCCACAAATGAGATAATGCATGTAATTATTTTAATATAAAGGTGCATTTTTATGTTGAAAATGTTCTTCCCCAAACTTGAAACTCACGCGCTGCTAATGTATTCCCGTTAGGCTCTACACCCTTTGTAAAGCAGATTAATGTGCTTCATTTTGAGAGGTTATTTGGCCACTTTAGTTGTGATACAAACCTTATGAAAACATATATGCCTATGGGCTAGGCTACATGAGGTGTGCGACTATGATATAAAAGCATCGTTTCTTGCCTTAAACTGGGCATCATTCACAAGTGATCAGCTAATATTGTCAACCATCAGACTATTCTTGATTTAATGTTGTCTTTACATTTACTAAATCATATATGTGTGAAATGAGTTTTGATTGAGAATGGACAGTTATCATGCACCTGTCTCGAAACAGGGGCAGGGGAAAAAATACATGTTATCGCTGCACTTAAATAGCTAATGGAGGACGCTTTTCCTGTGGTTCATTTTCATGCCAGCCAGGTAGACTATACTCCTGTTGTAAAGAGAAGCAATGTGCTTAATATTTGTTTAATATTAGGACATTTGAGAAATAAATATAGTAGGCTTAGCCTATAGAAAGCTGATGGGATCCTCTTCTTTTTAATAGAGGCCATCTGTTTGTTTTCTCGCACAATTTCATAGCCTATAGAAATGGTGCACAACATGAGCTCATGGGCTCTCATGAAGTGTTTTGATTCGATTTTTGATTACATTTGCATTGATGTCAGTGATAGAGTGCTGAGTACCAGGCAGTTAGCAAGTTTGGTAGGCTAGTAATGACCATCAGTAGCATCAGAGCTTGGAGAAGCCTAATTACCATGACTAAATGGTCACATGTAATTTGACTGCCTTTACGACTCGTGACCACCGGTGTGGTGCTAATACGGTCACATCAACAATCCTATTCACAATGTCTTTTTAGAATAGGTCAATGAGTACTTGATTTTGCAGTCTAAATGAGCTGTCAATGAGCTGATATTTTGCATTCTAAAAAAAAGCAGAGTCGTCCATATTCCTCTCTGAAAGGAAGGCCCCTATTGCAGGTTAATTAATAGAAATCACAATATCAGAATAAATCTTGGGAGCAAATTCACCCCTCTGGCATCATTATTAATAGATGGAGCAGAAGAATGGTGAGGAGGATTAATCTGTTCCATGATTGATGTTTCTCTTCCTTTTCCCACGGTAAGGTCGTTGTGATTTAGAGCATATTTTGGGGTCTTCTACACAAAAGGTCATGGTATCTACTTCCTGGTGGCAGGCAGGCAGAGTTCCGTCAGAGCTGCCAGGCACTGAGCTGCTTTCCCGATAGCACCTGACCCCTGACCCCTCACAACCTGCCTACCTGGCCTGTCATCCAGATTACAAAAGGAGTCCCTCTCTCTTTCTATCCTCTCCCTCTCTGTCTACTCAGAATGGGCTACTTTATCATACCCCCCCCCCAGTGTAGTGGTAGCTGTGTGATGATTGCTGGGTTATGGGGTTATCTCCTGACAGTAGTAGAATTCTCAGGTGACAGCGGGATAATACCAGGGGTCAGGACAGACAGTCTGTTTGGAAGAACAAGGTCAGAGGTCAGGGGTCATATCCTACTCACGGAATCACTCCTTTCTGCTATGCCTACAAACACACACATACACACCACTGATTCCTGGAAGTCAGTATTTGTGGAATATTCGTTCTCTTTGTGATGTTTTGGACGTACAGTATTCTGATGAGGGCCAGCTGTGATTTTTGTCTGCACCCTGCACCTTGACTTGTTGAAGCACTGTCCACCCATCTTCTGTGAACTATACAGCTCCATACCACTGTGCCCCTGAAACAGACATATGTTATTGCACTCACATTAAAGCAGGTTAAGCTGCTGGTTAACAACCAAAGCGTTGTTACTCTGGCCAGTGATTCATTTTTCCTTATTGCTTCTAAAATTCTGCTTATATTTGCCCCCCGATACCAAAGGCCGCTGTGCAGAATATCACTTCCACTTTATCTCTCCCCTCTGTGGGAAATGTTAATGAGATGTTTTGTGAGGATGTTAATTAGTGAGCCAGCCACTGATTATCCTGTTCTTCTTGTTTACAGTGTGGTTTTTTTCTGGCTTGTGCATGTGTTGTGTATTAACATGGCTGTTGGCTGTTGTGCTCAGGGACCAATTAGGATATATCCTACTGTCCAGCAGGGCTGGTGGGAGAAGAAACCCCTCTGCCTGCAATGTCAAACAACAGGATTAACACCGGCCAGGGCCGAAGAGACAGGCAACACAATAAGCAGTGAGACAGAGTAGTTAGTCACTGATGCTGCTAGAGTCCAAGCAAAAGTAGTCAGTTTTACAGAGCTGGTGTAGGGAGAGGCTTGCCTTCAGGCAGGCAGGCAAACAGAAGTCAGTCATCCACAGACGGCGGCAGATTGAGCGGTGCCACAGACACAGAAATGAGACAGTGAGGTAGCAGAGTTCTCCATTCCTCACATACAGCTTCATAAACTACATTAATATGGCAAAGTGTGTGTTTGTTTCTGCCTGTGAGAGCGCTTATATGTGGTCATGTGAGTGTATGCCTGTGTGTCTGTTCATTAGTTCTTATGTACAGTATGTATATGCTGAGGCCTGTGTATGCCACATATACTGTACTGTACCCTCACCCAGATCCAAACTAGTTTGGAGACAGATGAGGTGTGTGTGTGTGTGTGTGTGTGTGTCTCTCCCAGTGTGGTAATCTCCTGTGCCAGTCTTCTCTGCCCGCAGCCATAGTGCCAAGCTGCGATCCTGCCGCACTGGACAACAGGAAGTGACACATATGAAATGCTGACCTCGACACACACACACACACACACACACACACACACACACACACACACACACACACACACATCCCGCAGGGCCTCAGGATGCTCCTATTTTAGTTAGCACTCTGAAGACTGTCACTGTCTCTCCCCTCTGTTCTCCTTCCTCTGTTCTCCTTGTCCCCCCCACCCCATTTCCCAGGTCAGTGAGCAGGGCCCTGTGTTCACTTGTTCTCTCTCTCTCTCCCTTCCTCTCTCTCTCTTCCTCTTTTTTCTCTCTCTCTCTGAGTACAGTTACATGCACACAATTATGTGATTATTGTGAATAGTCAGATGAATATAATAGTTTGATTTAAACGTTTACATGCTTTGCAAGAAGAAGGATTTCCCTAATAATGTAGTTTCCATGACATCTGAAATCATGCTACCTGACGGCACTCTGACAAATGATGAATATCCCCAATCAAAATAACCACAGAGAACTTGTTATTTTTGGGAGTTCGAACATATAAAATTGTTATGTAGAAACTATTTTAAGATGCACATACAGTTGAAGTCAGAAGTTTACATACACTTAGGTTGGAGTCATTAAAACTTGTTTTTCAACCACCACAAATTTCTTGTTAACAAACTATAGTTTTGGCAAGTCGGTTAGGACATCTACTTTGTGCATGACATAAGTTATTTTTCCAACAATTGTTTACAGACAGATTATTTCACTTATAATTCACAGTATTACAATTCCAGTGGGTCAGAGGTTTACATACACTAAGTTGACTGTGCCTTTAAACAGCTTGGAAAAATCCAGAAAATTATGTCATGGCTTGGCAGGTGTACCTGTGGATGTATTTCAAGGCCTACCTCCAAACTCATAGCCTCTTTGCTTGACATCATGGGAAAATCTAAATAAATCAGCCAAGACCTCAGAAAAAAAATTGTAGACCTCCACAAGTCTGGTTCATCCTTGGGAGCAATTTCCAAATGCCTGAATGTACCACGTTCATCTGTACAAACAATAGTACGCAAGTATAATGTCACAAACGTTGTTGTAAGAATCGGACCAAAATGCAGCGTGGTTTGGGTTCATCATCTTTTATTATGAGAACCGGCACAAAAACAATAAAGAGCCAAGAAACGAACGTGCAGCTTTGTCGTGCTCAAAGGCAACAATACAAAAACAAGATCCCACAACCAACAGGTGGGAAAGGCTGCCTAAGTATGATCCCCAATCAGAGACAACGATAGACAGCTGCCTCTGATTGGGAACCATACCAGGCCAACATAGAAATAACAAAACTAGAGTACCCACCCTAGTCACAGCCCGACCTAACCCAATTTGAGAATAAAAGGCTCTCTAAGGTCAGGGTGTGACATATAAACACCATGGGACCACGCAGCCATCATACCGCTCAGGAAGGAGACGCCTTCTGTCTCCTAGAGATGAATGTACTTTGTTGCGAAAAGTGCAAATCAATCCCAGAACAACAGCAAAGGACCTTGTGAAGATGCTGGAGGAAACAGGTTCAAAAGTATCTATATCCACAGTTAAACGAGTCCTATATCGACATAACCTGAAAGGCTGCTCAGCAAGTAAGAAGCCACTGCTCCAAGATCGCCATAAAAAAAGCCAGACTACAGTTTGCAACTGCACATGGCGACAAAGATCGTACTTTTTGGAGAAATGTCCTCTGGTCTGATGAAACAAAAAAAGACCTGATTGACCATAATGACCATCGTTATGTTTGGAGAAAAAATGGGGAGGCTTGCAAATAGAAGAACACCATCCCAACCATGAAGCACGGGGGTGGCAGCATCATGTTGTGTGGGTGCTTTGCTGCAGGAGGGACTGGTGCACTTCACAAAATTGATAGCATCATGAGGTGGGAAAATATGTGGATATATTGAAGCAACATCTCAAAACATCAGTTAAAGCTAAAGCTTGTTAAAGCTTGGTCGCAATTGGATCTTCCAAATAGACATTGACCCCAAGCATACTTCCAAAGTTGTGTCAAAATGGCTTAAGGACAACAAAGTCATGCTATTGGAGTGGCATCAAAGCCCCGACCGCAATCCTATAGAAACTGAACTGAAAAAGCGTGCATGAGCGAAGAGGCCTACAAATGACTCAGTTACACCAGCTTTGTCAGGAGGAATGGGCCAAAATTCACCCAACTTATTGTGGGAACCTTGTGGAAGGCTACCCAAAACCTTTGACCCAAGTTAAACAATTTAAAGGCAATGCTACCAAATACTAATTGAGTGTATGTAAACTTCTGACCCACTGGGAATGTAATGAAAGAAATAAAAGCTGAAATAAATAATTCTCTCTACTATTATTCTGACATTTCACATTCTTAAAATAAAGTGGTGATCCTAACTGAACTAAGACAGGGAATCTTTACTAGGATTAAATGTCAGGAATTGTGTATAAATGTATTTGACTAAGGTGTATGTAAACTTCTGACTTCAACTGTACATTCAGTTCCTAACTTACTTCCCTTGCGCTGAAGAGGGAGTCTTGCTCGAGTGGTGCTAGAATATGTGCAGATCAAATACACCGCCTGAACGCCGATTTATGGTGTTGACATGTCCTAATAATTTGAAAGATTGCTCAGTAAACCAGTTGTTTTAATCGCCACGTGCTTACTTCCATTTTGACCTTACGCCCATTCAGATAAGCAGAGTAAGGTGTTGACATGACTATTACATAATATCACTACTGCCATAATCAGTTAAATATAGAATTATTAGTGTGCATGTAAACATACTCTCTCTCTTTTTCCTCCCGCTCTTTCTCTCTCTGTCTTTCTCTCAATTCAATTCAAATGGGCTTTATTGGCATGGGAAACATATGTTTAGCTTGCCGAAGCAAGTTGAAATAAACAATAAACAAAAGTGAGAAGAAACAAATTTAACATCTCTTTCTCTCTCCCCTCCCTCTCTCTTTCTCTCGTTCACTCTCTTTCTGTCTCTCTTCACCCTCTCTCTCTCTTTCCCCCTCTCTCTCTCGTTCTCTTTCTCTTGCTTTCTCTCTCTTTGTTCCGTAACACAGTCGGATAGAGTAAATGAGAGTTCATCCTATTTAACAAACTGGAAGTTATGCTTTTGCAGGTGGTACATTCTTTGCACTTTGAAAAATCTCTTTGTTGTCCATTCATAATTCCTACTGAGGGAGAACACTATGTACTGCAGTGGTTGATACATACATCCAGCCAAGATTGCTGCTAGACGTTTAGGCTTGTACAAAAGCAGTCCCAGAGCCCCCTTTCAGATCCTCCCACAAACACATCTCACGTTAAAGAACACTATCCTCCCTTGCCTCCCTCCTCTCCCCTCTCCTCTCATCAGCTACATGAGCAGAATCATTCACAGGCCTCTGTCCTATTCCCAGGACGACATGCGCTGCAAATTGGTCTGTTTCCTCACATATTAGTAGCATGTCTCCTATTCTCCTGGGACACTTTCACGTCTATCACCTTATTTATTTTTTTAACTTCCTGTTTACCCTTCCTGCTCAGCCATAAACCCTCCCCCGTCCCGGCATTAGTTTAGTGGAGAGAGGGAGGAGAGAAGAGGCTTGGAATGGCGTGATGTAAATGAGATGGGAAGACTCTTCTCATCCCCTCACTCTCTCCTTGATTCCTTCTCAGAGCAGACCCACACAGAGCCACTCAACTACACCAGACTTACCATCTTATTCCATAGGGGATTTCAGCAGGATATAACACCGGTGCATAACATAGAGGGATATTGTGTAATATATCCAGGTTGGATAGTATAGAAAGGTTTTATAGAAAGCATTGGGATGATTGTGTGTGTGTGGACAAACGTCACTGTATGTGTGGCTGATGTGCATGTAGGTGTGTGTGTGTGTGTGTGTGTGTCTGTCTCTACGTGTGTGTGTGTGGACAAACATCACTGTATGTGTGGCTGATGTGCATGTAGGTGTGTGTGTGTGTGTGTCTGTCTCTACGTGTGTGTGTGTGGACAAACATCACTGTATGTGTGGCTGATGTGCATGTAGGTGTGTGTGTTTGTGCGTGTGTGTGTGTGTGTGTGTATATGTCTGTGTGTGATAGAGAGAGTGTGTTTTAAATGCTTGATTATGCATTTCTCCTGGCTTGGGACATACATCACTCTCTCCAGACTGCTAATAGCGTATCCGGGGAGAAAAGGAGAGCCTAAATGAAGCCTAAAGTGCCTTGCTAGCATTCTTCATTCACTCTCCCCACGTAGGAGTAGACTGGACTGTGTAGTTATTACACACAAACAAAGAACAAACAAACACACTCCCACACAGTTAGCTGTCTTACATCTCTTAGTAAGAAGGAGCCTTCTTTCTTCTGAAGACGAGAGGGTGTTAAGGGTACTGACCACAGGGAGCTATAGGCAAGTGTTGTATGGAAAGAGCCAAATAGGAATCATTTTGAATAAATCAAATAATAACCTTATTTTGCTAGATATGCAGTATTTTCAAGGCCTGTCGTGAAGGTATGTGTGTTAGAGTGATGAGTCACTATCCAGGGGTCATATGGGGAGAGTCTAGCTGACTGATGCTGTCACTGTAGAGGATGGCTCAGACTTTATGGATATTACACCTCCTGGCTTTGTTGTCTGAACCCTGTTAGGACTTCAAACTCCCTCTCCATCATTACTCTGTCTCTTCTCTCACTCTTTTTCTCGTCATCCTTTTGTCTGCTGAAAGGGTGTGAACGTGCAACGGAAAACAATTTTATTTCCCCACAAAATTAGTCACAGTGCCGTTAACACAAAACTACCACTAACAGGTCCTGATCATCATCATGAAGGGAAAATAAAAATGAAACAAATACCTAATGATACAATGCTGTAACGTTAATAGGAGATATGCATCTTTCAAATGATTTGGCACGGATATACACTGAGTGTACAAAACGTTAGGACCAGGCTCTTTCCATGACAGACTTACGAGGTGAATCCAGGTGAAAGCCACGATCCCTTCTTGAGGTCACCTGTTAAATCCACTACGAATTGAGACTGTTCTGAGGGCAAAAGGGGGTGCAACTCAATATTAGGGGGTGCAACTCAATATTAGGAAGTTGTTCCTAATGTTTTGTACACTCAGTGTAGATGGGTTGGCTGACAACGTCACGAAAACGATGCGCACGCTTCATGGGGCAGACGTCTGAGTTGTTGTGATTCTGGATGGCCAGATAAATAGCAACAATGACAAGAAACTGCCATGTGGCGAATTGTAAGTGACTCGTTTCAGCTAGTTTCATCTTGTTCTTCATACTACTTCTTGTTTTGAGGTGTTTTGACTGATTTCATGTCAATGCTGATATGGCTTAAATTCGTTAGCTAGCTAACCAACAACTGCAGTAGATAGAACTTCATTGCCTCCTAGCAGTCATACGCAATAGACCCACCATACGCAATAGACCCACCATACGCAATAGACCCACCATACGCAATAGACCCACCATACGCAATAGACCCACCATACGCAATAGACCCACCATACGCAATAGACCCACCATACGCAATAGACCCACCATACGCAATAGACCCACCATACGCAATAGACCCACCATACGCAATAGACCCACCATACGCAATAGACCCACCATACGCAATAGCACAATATTCTGCATTGTGAATTCACGTGGTCTTTTATTAATTTTTCTCATCGTTTTAACCCCCCAAAACAGCCTGTTCAAATGTTTAAAAATCTATTTGTCACATCCCTCTGGTCCCTGTTTCTCTCTTTTTGAAGAAAGAGTTCTCACCCTGCAGGAGGAATGCTCTTAATGGCAGGATAGGTGAAAGGTAACAAACATCTGCAGTAGACGTTTTACTGGGGTTCAGCTTCCCCTCTCTCACTCTCTCTCACTCTCACTAACTCTCACTCTCACTCTCACTCACTCACTCTCACTCTCACCCTCCATTTCTCCATCTCTCCTCTGCCAAGCAGGGCCAGTCTTTATTAGTGAAGAAGAGAGAGAAGTGCTGACCAGAGCAGAGCGGTAGTCTTCAGAACACTACACAATAGTAGTAATAGTCTGCTTTATTCCGGGAGGGTTATTTTAGTCTGGCTATGGCTGCCAGACTGTCTGCCGTTGTTGCAGTCAATTTATGGACCAAGGTAACAATGTAGTGTCATTGAATTTGGAGACATTCACACACTTACGCCATGTTTATCTTTTTGTCTTCAATCATCATATCTAGCAGCACCACAAGGATATTATTTACATAGCAAGGTCTCCAACTGAAATGGCAAGGCCCAGAATCTTTATCTAAGGACCCAAGACCGACTATTGAAAGTCTACCAAGGACTAACATGATGATGTTTCTACATATGGTCCCAGCATTAATTAGACCTAATGAGATGTTTGATGTTAGGATAGTGACTGACTGTCTCCATGAGCTCCTTCCAGTCTGATGTTGTCTCTCCTCATCAGCACTGAGTCCCTCCAGACACCACCCTCTTCACTGTCCTCTACCCTGGGTTTGATATAGAGGACAAGAGGCTGTGTGTGTATTTAAACCTCCAGGCTCACAGAATCAGTCAAACCTCGATGCATCACTCATACACACACACACACACACACACACCATGTGTACACAGCCATAGGGTGGGGGGGTTGAGACGTACTTGGTCTCACGTGACAAATGTTTGTGTATTGTGTTACTGTGATACTATGCACAGTGATTTCATGATATTTATATTTATATTTTAAATGTATGTAACCTTTATTTAACTAGGCAAGTCAGTTCAGAAGAAATTCTTATTTGTAATGACGTCCATGAAGCAAAAGTCTTCCTGTGGGGAGGATGTCTGGGATTAAACACACATCATGACAAGAGAGACACCACAACACTACACAAAGAGAGACTTAAGACAACAACACAGTAGCAACACAACATGGCAGCAGCACAAACATGGTACAAACATTGTTGGGCACAGACAACAGCACAAAGGTAGAGATGACAACACATCACGCGAAGCAGCCACTAGTGTCAGTAAGAGTGTCCATGATTGAGTCTTTGAATGAAGAGATTGAGATAAAACTTTCCAGTTTGAGTGTTTGTTGCAGCTCGTTCCAGTCGCTATCTGCAGCGAACTGAAACGACGAGCGACCCAGGGATGTGTGCGCTTTAGGGACCTTTAACAGAATGTGACTGGCAGAACGGGTGTTGTATGTATCTCAGATAGGGGGGAGTGAGGCCTAAGGGGGTTTTATAAATAAGCATCAACCAATGGGTCTTGCGACAGGTATACAGAGATGACCAGTTTACAGAGGAGTATAGAGTGCAGTGATGTGTCCTGTAAGGAGCATTGGTGGCAAATCTGATGGCCGAATGGTAAAGAACATCTAGTCGCTCGAGAGCACCCTTACCTGCCGATCTATACATTTTGTCTCCGTAATCTAGCATGGGTAGGATGAGCAATTACGATAGAGGAAACTTTAGGTTACGAACGTAACCCCAGTTCTCTGATGTATGCGTGAAGTATTTCACTTATGGGAGACACCCCGAGCGTATTCGTGAGAAGTCTTTATTACAGTATGCAAGCCATGATTGGCTGGACGTAGAGACGTGTGCATCGGGGATGGGTGTTCTTCCTCCTACCCTATAAAAGGTCAGACGCAGTGTCTGAGTCAGTCAAAAATAACAACACCTCTTCCTCGATCATGTAAGAAGGGTGATCTGGTGAAATGCCTCACTCATACTATCAAAGACACCGGGGTTACCACGAAATTGGGGAGAAAAATAAATAAATAATAGATACCCTTAAATAAAACCCAGGACAGCCATAGTGCAGGTATTCCCAAACTGGGGTACACAATGCCATCGGGGTACGCCAAATAAAATGTGATTCACATTTTTTTTAAAGTCATATTTTCAAACAATTCATTTATAGGGTTTTCCAACGGGTTTTCTCTCTCGCCTGAGTAGCCTCGTTTCACTGGAAAAAATGTCATTAAACCATCTAGTGTTCAGCGAAATAATAACACAATGCCAAATACAGTTTGCCTAGTCAAATAATTAACATCCAATCACATTAACCGGTACTCTCTCGTGGGAATTCCACTAATGGTCCATATGTAGCCAAATGTTGCTTCTGCTCATGTTGGTATCTGTACTGATGGCGCAAAAGCCATGACAGGGAGACACGGTGGAGTGGTCACGCGCATATAAGCAGTTGCTCCCGACGCCACTTGGGTACACTGCAGCATCCACCCAGAGGCTCTTGCTGCCAAGGGAATGCCTGACAGCTTGAAAGATGTTTTGGACACTACAGTGAAAATGGTGACTTTGTTAAAGCAAGGCCCCTGAACTCTTGTATATTTTCTGCATTATGCAATGATATGGGCAGCGACCATGTAACACTTTCACAACATACAGAAGAAGTGCGCTGGTTATCAAGGGGCAAAGTATTGACACGTTTTAAAAAAATTGAGAGACAAACTTAGTTTTCTTTACTGACAATAATGTTCACTTGTCTGACTGCTTGCATTGATGATGAGTTTCTCACACGACTGGCCTATCTGGGTGATGTTCTTTCTCACCTGACTGATCTGAATCTAGGATTACAGGGACTCTCTGCAATTATATTCAATGTGCGGGACAAAATTGAGGCTATGATTAAGAAGTTGGAGCTCTTCTCTGTTTGCATTAACAAGGACAACACACAGGACTTTCCATCATTGTATGATTTGTGTGCAAATGAACTCAAGCTTACGGACAATGTCAAATGTGATATAGCGAAGCACCTGAGTGAGTTGGGTGCGAAATTACGCAGTTACTTTCCTGAAACGGAAGACACAAACAACTGGATTCGTTATCCCTTTCATGCCCCGCCTCCAGTCAAATTACCGAGATCTGAACAAGAGAGCCTCATCGAAATTGCAACAAGCGGTTCTGTGAAAATGTAGTTTAATCAGAAGCCACAGCCAGATTTCTGGTTTGGGCTGCGCTCAGAGTATCCTGCCTTAGCAAATCGCGCTGTTAAGACACTGATGCCCTTTGCAACCACGTACCTATGTGAGAGTGAATTCTCAGCCCTCACTAGCATGAAAACTAAATACAGGCACAGACTGTGTGTGGAAAATGATTTAAGACTGAGACTCTCTCCAATACAACCCAACATTGCAGAGTTATGTGCATCCTTTCAAGCACACCCTTCTCATTAACCTGAGAAGGGTTAATTGATCATTTTCGATGAACAAATAAGGTTTTATATGTAAGATGGTTAAATAAAGAGCAAAATAATTGATTATTATTATATTATTATTTGTGCCCTGGTCCTATAAGAGCTCTTTGTCACTTTCATACGAGTCGGGTTGTGACAAAAACTCACACTCATTCTTATATTTAATAAATGTATCGTATAGAGTGTGTGTGTGGCAGGCTTACAATGATGGCAAAAACTACATTTGAGAGTGCACTGACCCTGGTGCTAGAGGGGGTAAGCAGCTGGAGGTTGAATGTTTGAAGGGGTACGGAACTATAAAAAGTTTGAACCACTGGTCTAGTGGAATGAACCCGTAGGTTAATCAAATGGCCACCCGGACTAGTAGTGTTTTTACTCTGCTGCGACTCGCTGTTTATTATCAATGCATAGTCACGTCACCCCTACAAATGACATCTAACCTGTACCCCCGCACTGACTCGGGACCGGTACCCCCGCACTGACTCGGGACCGGTACCCCCTGTATATAGACTCATTATTGCCTAGTTAAATAAAGGTTCAATAATAACAAATACAAATATTATTGTTATTTAATTTTTTTACTTTAGTTTATTTAGTAAATATTTTTAAACTCTATTTTATTAAAACTGCAGCCATGTGCTCCTTGTCAGTAACAACCACATCATCAACATTAAGGGACATGGGCAGCTGTGAGGAGGAGGGTTTATTCTCCAGGTCTTTCATTGTTTTACAGAACTTTTTGGGGTTCGACCCACAGAGAGAGAACCTGAGTGCTCTTATTTCTCATTTTCGAAACGACAGCCATTCAGCCTGAGTATGCGTGTGCCGAGCCTTTCGCCAAATGGTGTTCCTGAGGTGGAGTAACTCTGCCAGATCACGGTCAAACCAGGGACTGAACCGGTTTTCAATTCTAATGTGTCTTTATGGGGGCATGTTTGTTAACAATACCACTGAAAATATCAAAGAAGAAGGTCCAAGCGTCTTTGACAGAGAGGATCAAGCTGATTCTATACCAAGTTACTGAGCCATGTCATGAAGGAAGGCTTGCTCATTAAAGTTGTTCAGCAAGCATCTATGATGAATCAGGACAGGTCGTTTAACTGAGCAGTTAATTACAGAAAACACCAGACTGTTATCTATCAGGATTATTTGTGAGGATAACATCGAGGAGAGTAGCCTTTTCTAGGTGTTTGGAGTCATACCTTGTGGGATTGGTAATAATCTGAGCGAAATTTAGGGAGTCCCAGTGTTTTGTGATTTTGTTAGGTGGTTTAAGCATGTCCCAGTTTAGGTCACCTAGCAGGACAAATTCAGATTAGTAAGGGGCCAGGAGAGAGTTTAGGGCAGGTAGGGTACAGGCTGGGCTAGCCATTATAAATTGAAATAGACACTCGCCCCATCAAGATAACTTGACAGAGTAGTTCTCTATGAGTCCAGTAGGCTATACAAGTCTGAGATAAAATAAATAAATAGTAGGAATATACTAGTTAAAGTGTTTCTGAGTAAGCTCACATAATAAGCTTCACAAGTTAATTAGCCTACATAAAATTCAGATCAGTCCAAAGTCGGCGGAGTGTGTGTGTGTGTGTGTGTGTGTGTACTGGAGGTGAACAAAAGCTCTGGAGAGAGGGGGTACCAGAGGGGGAGACAGGCCAGGGCAGACGGGGAACGGATCGCCAGGTGGGATCCAAGCAGCAGGCAACGGGAGTAGGTGTCACACTGGCTTGGGAGAAGCTTTTTTTGGGAGGCTGAGTATGAGTGGAGGCCTTCAACCTTACCAGACAGGTGTGTGGTAGAGCAGATAGAAATGTCCGAGGCGAAAAGCTTGGTGAAGAACCGTGGTGAAGTTGACTTGAGTTTCGATATTCCCCAGACATTCGGGCCTTCAAGGATCAATAGTTCGCAAACCATTTCCTGAGATGTGGAAATTGTACACGCAACAGACCGGAACAATATGTGGCATGTATCGATGATGTCGTTGAGCTGGTGTTTGACTAGCAGATAATACATTTGTTCGATTCATTTCAGAGCAGCATATTGCTAATAGAACTGATGTGTGATGCAGCACATAGCATGATTTACTGCTGTGAAAAGGACATTGAGGTTTTATTTGAACATAGCAGCTCTGTATCTGCTTGGAATCGGTTATGAGTTTGCGTGTGCATGTACCTTTAACACCAGTTTGGTATCTACTAAATCTGTTTAGAACATGTATGATCCACAGCCGGGGGTTGATGTGGTATTGTTACAGCATGACGACAAAGCAGTGTTTTAATGTGTTAACACCATATTAGCTTCTGTATTCCAGTGACCCTGCAGTCACCCTGTGAGGAGATGAGAGCCGTTCAAGGACTATACAGACTGTTAATCTGTTATGGCCGTCAGAGAGACTCATATTTTTAGAGCAGAATCAGGGTTTTAATGGAGTGTGAAGCATCACTATAAAACGTTTTGTTGTTAAGTGATGTTGTGGCAGCTAGAGCCTAAATGCAGCCACATCGCACACACACACACACACACACACACACACACACACACACACACACACACACACACACACACACACACACGTCTGAAGATTCAGTGCTTATATGTGTGTGTTTCATTGCGTGTGTCTAAATGTGAGAGGTTTACCTTTGTGTCCTTTTCCTGTTCCACTAACTAGTTTTGTAATTCAAAGCAAGTGTGTGTGTGTGTGTGTGTGTGTGTGTGTGTGTGTGTGTGTGTGTGTTGGTCTCAAGTCAGAGAACAGGTGTAATTTCCCCTGTAGTAAAACCCTACCAGCAGCATCAGGGGAGCAGGGAGCATATTACAGGTTAAACCCTGTTCTGCTCTGTTCTGCTCTGCCCTGCTCTGTTCTGCTCTGCCCTGATCTGTTCTGCTCTGTTCTGCTCTGCCCTGATCTGTTCTGCTCTGTTCTGCTCTGCCCTGCTCTGTTCTGTTCTGTTCTGCTCTGTTCTGCCCTGCTCTGTTCTGCTCTGTTCTGTTCTGTTCTGTTCTGCCCTGATCTGTTCTGCTCTGTTCTGTTCTGATCTGTTCTGATCTGTTCTGCCCTGCTCTGTTCTGTTCTGTTCTGATCTGTTCTGCTCTGCTCTGCCCTGCTCTGTTCTGTTCTGATCTGTTCTGCTCTGTTCTGCCCTGCTCTGTTCTGCTCTGCTCTGTTCTGCTCTGTTCTGCCCTGATCTGTTCTGCTCTGTTCTGTTCTGCCCTGCTCTGTTCTGCTCTGTTCTGCCCTGATCTGTTCTGTTCTGTTCTGTTCTGTTCTGATCTGTTCTGCTCTGTTCTGCCCTGCTCTGTTCTGTTCTGATCTGTTCTGATCTGTTCTGCTCTGCTCTGCTCTGCCCTGCTCTGTTCTGTTCTGCTCTGTTCTGCCCTGCTCTGTTCTGCTCTGATCTGTTCTGCTCTGTTCTGCTCTGTTCTGATCTGTTCTGCTCTGTTCTGCCCTGCTCTGTTCTGCTCTGCTCTATTCTGCCCTGATCTGTTCTGCTCTGTTATTCTCTGCCCTGCTCTGTTCTGCTCTGCTCTATTTTTCCCTGCTGTGTTCTGCTCTGTTCTTCTCTGCCCTGATCCTCTCTGCTCTGCTCTGTTCTTCTCTGCCCTGCTGTGCTCTGTTCTTCTCTGCCCTGCTCTGTTCTGCCCTGCCTTGCTCTGCTCTGTTCTTCTCTGCCCTGTTCTGCCCTGCTCTGTTCTGCCCTGCTCTGCTCTGTTCTTCTCTGCCCTGCTCTGTTCTGCCCTCCTCTGTTTTGCCCTGATCTGCTCTGTTCTTCTCTGCCCTGCTCTGTTCTGCTCTGCTCTGTTCTGCCCTGCTCTGCTCTGCTCTGTTCTTCTCTGCCCTGCCCTGCTATGTTCTGTTCTGCCCTGATCTGCTCTGCTCTGTTCTGCCCTGATCTGCTCTGTTCTGTCCTGTCCTGCTCTGCTCTGCCCTGCTCTGCTCTGCCCTGCCCTGCCCTGCCCTGCTCTGTTCTGCCCTGCTCTGTTCTGTCCTGTCCTGCTCTGCTCTGCCCTGCTCTGCTCTGCTCTGCCCTGCCCTGCCCTGCCCTGCCCTGCCCTGCCCTGCCCTGCCCTGCCCTGCCCTGCCCTGCCCTGCTCTGTTCTGCTCTGTTCTGCTCTACCCTGCTCTGTTCTGCCCTGCTCTGTTCTGCCCTGCTCTGTTCTGTCCTGTCCTGCTCTGCTCTGCCCTGCTCTGCTCTGCCCTGCTCTGCTCTGCTCTGCTCTGCTCTGCTCTGCCCTGCCCTGCCCTGCCCTGCCCTGCCCTGCCCTGCCCTGCTCTGTTCTGTTCTGCCCTGCCCTGCTCTGTTCTGCCCTGCTCTGTTCTGCTCTGCCCTGCTCTGTTCTTCTCTGCCCTGCTCTGTTCTGCCCTGCTCTGTTCTGCCCTGCCCTGCCCTGCTCTGTTCTGTTCTGCCCTGCCCTGCCCTGCCCTGCCCTGCCCTGCTCTGTTCTGCCCTGCTCTGTTCTGCTCTGCCCTGCTCTGTTCTTCTCTGCCCTGCTCTGTTCCGCTCTGCCCTGCTCTGTTCTGCACTGCCCTGCTCTGTTCTGCCCTGCTCTGTTTTTCTCTGCCCTGCTCTGTTCCGCTCTGCCCTGCTCTGTTCTGCTCTGTTCTTCTCTGTTCTTCTCTGTTCTTCTCTGCCCTGCTCTGTTCTGCTCTGTTCTTCTCTGTTCTTCTCTGCCCTGCTCTGTTCTGTTCTGTTCTTCTCTGTTCTTCTCTGCCCTGCTCTGTTCTGCTCTGTTCTTCTCTGTTCTTCTCTGCCCTGCTCTGTTCTGCTCTGTTCTTCTCTGTTCTTCTCTGTTCTTCTCTGCCCTGCTCTGTTCTGTTCTGCTCTGCTCTGTTCTGCTCTGTTCTGTTCTGTTCTGCCCTGCTCTGTTCTTCTCTGTTCTTCTCTGTTCTTCTCTGTTCTTCTCTGCCCTGCTCTGTTCTGTTCTGTTCTGCTCTGTTCTTCTCTGTTCTTCTCTGCCCTGCTCTGTTCTGTTCTGCTCTGTTCTTCTCTGTTCTTCTCTGTTCTTCTCTGTTCTTCTCTGCCCTGCTCTGTTCTGTTCTGCTCTGTTCTGCTCTGTTCTGCTCTGTTCTGTTCTGCTCTGTTCTTCTCTGTTCTTCTCTGTTCTTCTCTGTTCTTCTCTGCCCTGCTCTGTTCTGTTCTGTTCTGCTCTGTTCTTCTCTGTTCTTCTCTGCCCTGCTCTGTTCTGTTCTGTTCTGTTCTTCTCTGCCCTGCTCTGTTCTGCTCTGTTCTTCTCTGCCCTGCTCTGTTCTGCTCTGTTCTTCTCTGTTCTTCTCTGCCCTGCCCTGCTCTGTTCTGTTCTGCTCTGTTCTTCTCTGTTCTTCTCTGCCCTGCTCTGTTCTGTTCTGTTCTTCTCTGTTCTTCTCTGCCCTGCTCTGTTCTGCTCTGTTCTTCTCTGTTCTTCTCTGCCCTGCTCTGCCCTGCTCTGCTCTGTTCTGTTCTGTTCTGTTCTGCTCTGCCCTGCTCTGTTCTGTTCTGTTCTGTTCTGCTCTGTTCTGTTCTGCCCTGTTCTGTTCTGCCCTGCTCTGTTCTGCCCTGCTTTGCTCTGTTCTTCTGGACCACCAAGACTACACAAATTACCAAGCACACCACCACCTGTGATCACAACCGGTTTGTGTGAGTGTTTGTGTGAGTGTTTGTGTGAGTGTTTGTGTGTGTGTGTTTGTGTGTGTGTGTTTGTTTGTGTGCGTGTGTTTGTTTGTTTGTGTGTGTGTGTGTGTGTGTGTGTGTGTGTGTGTGTGTGTGTGTGTATATACAGAGGGAGGCTCAGAGCTGTTTCCTTCAGACCGTAAGCGTCTATTAGAGCCCAGATCTACTGGGGACCACAGGGCCATGTTGCTTTATGAGTGACAGTGGGGATGTGTGTTAGTGTATGAAATTCCACTTACTCCTCTCTGTCTGGCTCTTATCTGTTGTACCTATGAACTTCCTACTCTGAGTCAGACTTCTGAACAAGGCATCAGGGGGAACCATGCCTCATAAAGATGTCTACAGTATGTAGGTGTTGACCTATGACCCCCAACATTGCCCTCTCTCATCCTGGACACCAGGCAACCATCTAAAGTAGACCTTTTTGGGGGCACCTTTTTCACCCTCGATCTCTCTGACTCTACAGGACAGGTTCATTGACAACTCTGTCATTCTCCAGGTCTGTCTGTGCATGGCAGTGAACAGAACAGTGAGTTAATTGGTGATCTCATCTCCCCACTAAAGGGCACTGCTGTCCTTACTGAGTCATGATAAATAAGCCAAAATAACGCAGTGTGTGTGTGTGTCACCACAGCACATTAATACACTGTCATGATGAATTAGGCTGCTGAATGATGAGGCATGGCCAGTTTACGCTCCCTCACTAACATTATACAGAGCCAGACTATGGGTGGCTTACATCCTGCAACAGTGTGTGAGAGAGGGGGATTGGGGTGTGTGTGAGAGAGGGGGATTGGGGTGTGTGTGTGAGAGAGGGGGATTGGGGTGTGTGTGAGAGAGGGGGATTGGGGTGTGTATGTGAGAGAGGGGGATTGGGGTGTGTGTGTGAGAGAGGGGGATTGGGGTGTGTGTGTGAGAGAGGGGGATTGGGGGTGTGTGTGAGAGAGGGGGATTGGGGTGTGTGTGAGAGAGGGGGATTGGGGTGTGTGTGTGAGAGAGGGGGATTGGGGTGTGTGTGTGAGAGAGGGGGATTGGGGTGTGTGTGTGTGAGAGAGGGGGATTGGGGGTGTGTGTGTGTGAGAGAGGGGGATTGGGGTGTGTGTGTGTGTGAGAGAGGGGGATTGGGGTGTGTGTGTGTGTGAGAGAGGGGGATTGGGGTGTGTGTGTGAGAGAGGGGGATTGGGGTGTGTGTGAGAGAGGGGGATTGGGGGGGTGTGTGTGAGAGAGGGGGATTGGGGGTGTGTGTGAGAGAGGGGGGATTGGGGTGTGTGTGTGAGAGAGGGGATTGGGGTGTGTGTGTGAGAGAGGGGGATTGGGGTGTGTGTGTGAGAGGGGGATTGGGGTGTGTGTGAGAGAGGGGATTGGGTGTGTGTGTGAGAGGAGGATTGGGGTGTGTGTGAGAGAGGGGGATTGGGGTGTGTGTGTGTGAGAGACGGGGATTGGGGTGTGTGTGTGTGAGAGAGAGAGGGGGATTGGGAGGAGGTGAAAGGCAGAAGGAGAAAAGGGGGTGGAGGGGCGACTGGGGGCAGACCACAGGTCTCAATCAGCTGCAACTCCATCTCCCATAAATCTCTGGGTCTGACGCTGATATGTGTGTGTGTGTGTGACTGATGTACGTGGGCCATAAAGCTTAGTGGTGTGACATGTGGAGAGCAACAGAGTGAACCCTGGGAACATACCACCGCTCCAGGTTAATGTCAATGATCCCTGACAGGGAAGGAGGGGGGGCTTTGGTTCACTAAGCTATAAGTGTGTTGTTGACCCAATGGTGCTTCGAGTGCCATCATTGAATAGTTATTGTCCGATAGCTGTATTGTCCTATCAGGTATCAGAAGTGTAGACACATTTACCTTTATTATGGTCTTTTTGTACGCAACATTTGTCTTTAACATTACCAAACCTTTGTCAAAGGGTGGATTTGAGTCATTTAGCTCCTGGGTGAGTGTGTGTCCGTGTGTGTTTCTGGGTGAGTGTGTGTCCGTGCGGGAAGTGTGCGTGTGAAGTGTACCTTCTCTAGCACGGGTGTGTGTCCATGTGTGTGAGCAGTGTAAGACCAAGATGAATGGCGTTCATTACGTGTCCTAATCATAAAGCCCAGAGAGGAAGTGCAGACATGGCCCGACAGGATCTGAAGACACGTGCACTTCCTCATTAATGGAGTCCCGTCAGGGTCATAAAGCACCAGCCCAAAATGCACAATGAGAATGCACAGTGAGGGAGGCAGTGAACTCCCAAAAGTCATTCAGGATATTGGTATGGATAGGATAGAAGATATTTGAATGGGTGAGATGGTTTGGAGACTGGGGAATATGTACAGTAATGCTCATTTACTGAACTAAAATATTCCAAGATGAGCTTTGGGAAATGTGCTTTGCTAAGAAAGCAAAAAAAACAGGGTCAAAGACAAGACTAGTGCCCCTCTCCCCCTCCTCCTATCTCCTACCCCTCTTTATCCTTCTCATACTGCCCCTCTCCCCCTCCTCCTATCTCCTACCCCTCTTTATCCTTCTCATACTGCCCCTCTCCCCTCCTCCTATCTCCTACCCCTCTTTATCCTTCTCATACTGCCCCTCTCTCCCTCCTCCTCCTATCTCCTACCCCTCTTTATCCTTCTCATACTGCCCCTCTCTCCCCCTCCTCCTATCTCCTACCCCTCTTTATCCTTCTCATACTGCCCCTCTCTCCCTCCTCCTCCTATCTCCTACCCCTCTTTATCCTTCTCATACTGCCCTCTCCCCCTCCTCCTATCTCCTACCCCTCTTTATCCTTCTCATACTGCCCCTCTCTCCCTCCTCCTATCTCCTACCCCTCTTTATCCTTCTCATACTGCCCCTCTCTCCCTCCTCCTCCTATCTCCTACCCCTCTTTATCCTTCTCATACTGCCCCTCTCTCCCTCCTCCTATCTCCTACCCCTCTTTATCCTTCTCATACTGCCCCTCTCTCCCTCCTCCTATCTCCTACCCCTCTTTATCCTTCTCATACTGCCCCTCTCTCCCTCCTCCTATCTCCTCCCCCTCTTTATCCTTCTCATACTGCCCCTCTCTCCCCCTCCTCCAATCTCCCCCTCTTTATCCTTCTCATACTGCCCCTCTCTCCCCCTCCTCCAATCTCCTACCCCTCTTTATACTTCTCATACTGCCCTCTCTCCCCCTCCTCCCATCTCCTACCCCTCTTTATCCTTCTCATACTGTCCCTCTCTCCCTCTCCTCCTATCTCCTCCCTCTTTATCCTTCTCATACTGCCCCTCTCTCCCCCTCCTCCTATCTCCTACCCCTCTTTATCCTTCTCATACTGCCCCTCTCTCCCCCTCCTCCTATCTCCTACCCCTCTTTATCCTTCTCATACTGTCCCTCTCTCCCTCCTCCTCCTATCTCCTCCCTCTATCATTCTGATACTGCCCCTCTCTCCCCCTCCTCCTATCTCCTACCCCTCTTTATCCTTCTCATACTGCCCCTCTCTCCCCCTCCTCCTATCTCCTCCCCCTCTTTATCCTTCTCATACTGCCCCTCTCTCCCCCTCCTCCTATCTCCTCCCTCTTTATCCTTCTCATACTGCCCCTCTCTCCCTCTCCTCCTATCTCCTCCCTCTTTATCCTTCTCATACTGCCCCTCTCTCCCTCTCCCCTATCTCTCCCTCTTTATCCTTCCTATCTCCTATCTCCTACCCCTCTTTATCCTTCTCATACTGCCCCTCTCTCCCCTCCTCCTATCTCCTACCCCTCTTTATCCTTCTCATACTGTCCCTCTCTCCCTCCTCCTCCTATCTCCTCCCTCTATCATTCTGATACTGCCCCTCTCTCCCCCTCCTCCTATCTCCTACCCCTCTTTATCCTTCTCATACTGCCCCTCTCTCCCCTCCTCCTATCTCCTCCCCTCTTTATCCTTCTCATACTGCCCTCTCTCCCCCTCCTCCTATCTCCCCCTCTTTATCCTTCTCATACTGCCCCTCTCTCCCCCTCCTCCTATCTCCTCCCTCTTTATCCTTCTCATACTGCCCTCTCTCCCCTCCTCCTATCTCCTACCCCTCTTTATCCTTCTCATACTGCCCCTCTCTCCCCCTCCTCCTATCTCCTACCCCTCTTTATCCTTCTCATACTGCCCCTCTCTCCCCCTCCTCCTATCTCCTCCCCTCTTTATCCTTCTCATACTGCCCCTCTCTCCCCCTCCTCCTATCTCCTCCCTCTCTTTATCCTTCTCATACTGCCCCTCTCACCACCTCCTCCTATCTCCCCCTCTTTATCCTTCTCATACTGCCCCTCTCTCCCCCTCCTCCTATCTCCTACCCCTCTTTATCCTTCTCATACTGCCCCTCTCTCCCCCTCCTCCTATCTCCCCCTCTTTATCCTTCTCATACTGCCCCTCTCTCCCCCTCCTCCTATCTCTACCCCTCTTTATCCTTCTCATACTGCCCCTCTCTCCCCCTCCTCCTATCTCCTCCCCCTCTTTATCCTTCTCATACTGCCCCTCTCTCCCCTCCTCCTATCTCCCCCTCTTTATCCTTCTCATACTGCCCCTCTCTCCCCCCCTCCTATCTCCCCCCTCTTTATCCTTCTCATACTGCCCCCTCTCATCCCCTCCTCCTATCTCCCCCTCTTTATCCTTCTCATACTGCCCCTCTCTCCCCCTCCTCCCATCTCCCCCTCTTTATCCTTCTCATACTGCCCCTCTCTCCCCCTCCTCCTATCTCCCCCTCTTTATCTTCTCATACTGCCCTCTCTCCCCCTCCTCCTATCTCCCCCTCTTTATCCTTCTCATACTGCCCCTCTCCCCTCCAATCTCCCCCTCTTTATCCTTCTCATACTGCCCCCTCTCCCCCTCCTATCTCCCCCTCTTTATCCTTCTCATACTGCCCCTCTCTCCCCCTCTTCCAATCTCCCCCTCTTTATCCTTCTCATACTGCCCCTCTCTCCCCCTCCTCCAATCTCCCCCTCTTTATCCTTCTCATACTGCCCCTCTCTCCCCCTCCTCCTATCTCCTACCCCTCTTTATCCTTCTCATACTGCCCCTCTCTCCCCCTCCTCCTATCTCCTACCCCTCTTTATCCTTCTCATACTGCCCCTCTCTCCCTCCTCCTATCTCCTACCCCTCTTTATCCTTCTCATACTGCCCCTCTCTCCCCCTCCTCCTATCTCCCCCTCTTTATCCTTCTCATACTGCCCCTCTCTCCCCCTCCTCCTATCTCCCCCTCTTTATCCTTCTCATACTGCCCCTCTCTCCCCCTCCTCCTATCTCCTACCCCTCTTTATCCTTCTCATACTGCCCCTCTCTCCCCCTCCTCCTATCTCCCCCTCTTTATCCTTCTCATACTGCCCTCTCTCCCCCTCCTCCCATCTCCCCCTCTTTATCCTTCTCATACTGCCCCTCTCTCCCCTCCTCCCATCTCCCCTCTTTATCCTTCTCATACTGCCCCTCTCTCCCCCTCCTCCCATCTCCCCCTCTTTATCCTTCTCATACTGCCCCTCTCTCCCCCTCCTCCTATCTCCCCCTCTTTATACTTCTCATACTGCCCCTCTCTCCCCCTCCAATCTCCCCCTCTTTATCCTTCTCATACTGCCCCTCTCTCCCCCTCCTATCTCCCCCTCTTTATCCTTCTCATACTGCCCCTCTCTCCCCTCTTCCAATCTCCCCCTCTTTATCCTTCTCATACTGCCCCTCTCTCCCCCTCCTCCAATCTCCCCCTCTTTATCCTTCTCATACTGCCCCTCTCTCCCCTCCTCCAATCTCCTACCCCTCTTTATCCTTCTCATACTGCCCCTCTCTCCCCCTCCTCCAATCTCCCCCTCTTTATCCTTCTCATACTGCCCCTCTCTCCCCCTCCTCCAATCTCCTACCCCTCTTTATCCTTCTCATACTGCCCCTCTCTCCCCCTCCTCCAATCTCCCCCTCTTTATCCTTCTCATACTGCCCCTCTCTCCCCCTCCTCCAATCTCCCCCCTCTTTATCCTTCTCATACTGCCCCTCTCTCCCCCTCCTCCAATCTCACCCCTCTTTATCCTTCTCATACTGCCCCTCTCCCCCTCCTCCAATCTCCCCCTCTTTATCCTTCTCATACTGCCCCTCTCTCCCCCTCCTCCAATCTCCTCCCTCTTTATCCTTCTCATACTGCCCCTCTCTCCCCCTCCTCCAATCTCCCCCTCTTTATCCTTCTCATACTGCCCCTCTCTCCCCCTCCTCCAATCTCACCCCTCTTTATCCTTCTCATACTGCCCCTCTCTCCCCCTCCTCCAATCTCCTACCCCTCTTTATCCTTCTCATACTGCCCCTCTCTCCCCCTCCTCCAATCTCCCCCTCTTTATCCTTCTCATACTGCCCCTCTCTCCCCCTCCTCCAATCTCCTACCCCTCTTTATCCTTCTCATACTGCCCCTCTCCCCCTCCTCCAATCTCACCCCTCTTTATCCTTCTCATACTGCCCCTCTCTCCCCCTCCTCCAATCTCCCCCTCTTTATCCTTCTCATACTGCCCCTCTCTCCCCCTCCTCCAATCTCCTCCCTCTTTATCCTTCTCATACTGCCCCTCTCTCCCCCTCCTCCAATCTCCCCCTCTTTATCCTTCTCATACTGCCCCTCTCTCCCCCTCCTCCAATCTCCTCCCTCTTTATCCTTCTCATACTGCCCCTTCCTCTCCCTCCTCCTATCTCCCCCCTCTTTATCCTTCTCATACTGCCCCTCTCTCCCCCTCCTCCAATCTCCCCCTCTTTATCCTTCTCATACTGCCCTCTCTCCCCTCCTCCAATCTCCCCCTCTTTATCCTTCTCATACTGCCCCTCTCTCCCCCTCCTCCAATCTCCCCCTCTTTATCCTTCTCATACTGCCCCTCTCTCCCCCTCCTCCAATCTCCCCCTCTTTATCCTTCTCATACTGCCCCTCTCTCCCCCTCCTCCAATCTCCCCCTCTTTATCCTTCTCATACTGCCCCTCTCTCCCCTCCTCCAATCTCCCCCTCTTTATCCTTCTCATACTGCCCCTCTCTCCCCCTCCTCCAATCTCCCCCTCTTTATCCTTCTCATACTGCCCCTCTCTCCCCCTCCTCCAATCTCCCCCTCTTTATCCTTCTCATACTGCCCCTCTCTCCCCTCCTCCAATCTCCCCTCTTTATCCTTCTCATACTGCCCCTCTCTCCCCCTCCTCCAATCTCCCCCTCTTTATCCTTCTCATACTGCCCCTCTCTCCCCCTCCTCCAATCTCCCCCTCTTTATCCTTCTCATACTGCCCCTCTCTCCCCCTCCTCCAATCTCCCCCTCTTTATCCTTCCTATACTGCCCCTCTCTCCCCCTCCTCCAATCTCCCCCTCTTTATCCTTCTCATACTGCCCCTCTCTCCCCCTCCTCCAATCTCCCCCTCTTTATCCTTCTCATACTGCCCCTCTCTCCCCCTCCTCCAATCTCCCCCTCTTTATCCTTCTCATACTGCCCCTCTCCCCCTCCTCCAATCTCCCCCTCTTTATCCTTCTCATACTGCCCCCTCTCCCCCTCCTCCAATCTCCCCCTCTTTATCCTTCTCATACTGCCCCTCTCTCCCCCTCCTCCAATCTCCCCCTCTTTATCCTTCTCATACTGCCCCTCTCTCCCCTCCTCCAATCTCCCCCTCTTTATCCTTCTCATACTGCCCCCTCTCCCCCTCCTCCAATCTCCCCCTCTTTATCCTTCTCATACTGCCCCTCTCTCCCCCTCCTCCTATCTCCCCCTCTTTATCCTTCTCATACTGCCCCTCTCTCCCCTCCTCCAATCTCCCCCTCTTTATCCTTCTCATACTGCCCCTCTCTCTCCCTCCTCCAATCTCCCCCTCTTTGTCCTTCTCATACTGCCCCTTCCTCTCCCCCTCCTCCTATCTCCCCCTCTTTATCCTTCTCATACTGCCCCTCTCTCCCTCCTCCTATCTCCCCCTCTTTATCCTTCTCATACTGCCCCCTCTCTCCCTCCTCCAATCTCCCCCTCTTTATCCTTCTCATACTGCCCCTCTCTCCCCCTCCTCCCATCTCCCCCTCTTTATCCTTCTCATACTGCCCCTTCCTCTCCCCCTCCTCCCATCTCCCCCTCTTTATCCTTCTCATACTGCCCCTTCCTCTCCCCTCCTCCAATCTCCCCCTCTTTATCCTTCTCATACTGCCCCTCTCTCCCCCTCCTCCAATCTCCTACCCCTCTTTATCCTTCTCATACTGCCCCTCTCTCCCCCTCCTCCAATCTCCCCCTCTTTATCCTTCTCATACTGCCCCTCTCCCCCTCCTCCAATCTCCCCCCACTTTATCCTTCTCATACTGCCCCTCTCTCCCCCTCCTCCAATCTCCTCCCTCTTTATCCTTCTCATACTGCCCCTCTCTCCCCCTCCTCCAATCTCCCCCTCTTTATCCTTCTCATACTGCCCCTCTCTCCCCCCCTCCAATCTCCTCCCTCTTTATCCTTCTCATACTGCCCCTTCCTCTCCCTCCTCCTATCTCCCCCTCTTTATCCTTCTCATACTGCCCCTCTCTCCCCCTCCTCCAATCTCCCCCTCTTTATCCTTCTCATACTGCCTCTCTCTCCCCCTCCTCCAATCCCCCTCTTTATCCTTCTCATACTGCCCCTCTCTCCCCCTCCTCCAATCTCCCCCTCTTTATCCTTCTCATACTGCCCCTCTCTCCCCCTCCTCCAATCTCCCCCTCTTTATCCTTCTCATACTGCCCCTCTCTCCCCCTCCTCCAATCTCCCCCTCTTTATCCTTCTCATACTGCCCCTCTCTCCCCCTCCTCCAATCTCCCCTCTTTATCCTTCTCATACTGCCCCTCTCTCCCCTCCTCCAATCTCCCCCTCTTTATCCTTCTCATACTGCCCCTCTCTCCCCCTCCTCCAATCTCCCCCTCTTTATCCTTCTCATACTGCCCTCTCTCCCCCTCCTCCAATCTCCCCCTCTTTATCCTTCTCATACTGCCCCTCTCTCCCCCTCCTCCAATCTCCCCCTCTTTATCCTTCTCATACTGCCCCTCTCTCCCCCTCCTCCAATCTCCCCCTCTTTATCCTTCTCATACTGCCCCTCTCTCCCCCTCCTCCAATCTCCCCCTCTTTATCCTTCCTATACTGCCCCTCTCTCCCCCTCCTCCAATCTCCCCCTCTTTATCCTTCTCATACTGCCCCTCTCTCCCCCTCCTCCAATCTCCCCCTCTTTATCCTTCTCATACTGCCCCTCTCTCCCCCTCCTCCAATCTCCCCCTCTTTATCCTTCTCATACTGCCCCTCTCTCCCCCTCCTCCAATCTCCCCCTCTTTATCCTTCTCATACTGCCCCTCTCTCCCCCTCCTCCAATCTCCCCCTCTTTATCCTTCTCATACTGCCCCTCTCTCCCCCTCCTCCAATCTCCCCCTCTTTATCCTTCTCATACTGCCCCTCTCTCCCCCTCCTCCAATCTCCCCCTCTTTATCCTTCTCATACTGCCCCTCTCTCCCCCTCCTCCAATCTCCCCCTCTTTATCCTTCTCATACTGCCCCTCTCTCCCCCTCCTCCTATCTCCCCCTCTTTATCCTTCTCATACTGCCCCTCTCTCCCCCTCCTCCAATCTCCCCCTCTTTATCCTTCTCATACTGCCCCTCTCTCTCCCTCCTCCAATCTCCCCCTCTTTGTCCTTCTCATACTGCCCCTTCCTCTCCCCCTCCTCCTATCTCCCCCTCTTTATCCTTCTCATACTGCCCCTCTCTCTCCCTCCTCCTATCTCCCCCCTCTTTATCCCTTCTCATACTGCCCTCTCTCTCCCTCCTCCAATCTCCCCCTCTTTATCCTTCTCATACTGCCCCTCTCTCCCCCTCCTCCCATCTCCTCCCTCTTTATCCTTCTCATACTGCCCCTTCCTCTCCCCCTCCTCCCATCTCCCCCTCTTTATCCTTCTCATACTGCCCCTTCCTCTCCCCTCCTCCAATCTACCCCCTCTTTATCCTTCTCATACTGCCCCTTCCTCTCCCCCTCCTCCCATCTCCCCCTCTTTATCCTTCTCATACTGCCCCTTCCTCTCCCCCTCCTCCCATCTCCCCCTCTTTATCCTTCTCATACTGCCCCTTCCTCTCCCCCTCCTCCCATCTCCCCCTCTTTATCCTTCTCATACTGCCCCTTCCTCTCCCCCTCCTCCAATCTCCCCCCTCTTTATCCTTCTCATACTGCCCCTTCCTCTCCCCTCCTCCAATCTACCCCCTCTTTATCCTTCTCATACTGCCCCTTCCTCTCCCCCTCCTCCCATCTCCCCCTCTTTATCCTTCTCATACTGCCCCTTCCTCTCCCCCTCCTCCCATCTCCCCCTCTTTATCCCTCTCATACTGCCCCTTCCTCTCCCCCTCCTCCCATCTCCCCCCTCTTTATCCTTCTCATACTGCCCCTTCCTCTCCCCCTCCTCCAATCTCCCCTCTTTATCCTTCTCATACTGCCCCTTCCTCTCCCCTCCTCCAATCTCCCCCCTCTTTATCCTTCTCATACTGCCCCTTCCTCTCCCCCTCCTCCAATCTACCCCCTCTTTATCCTTCTCATACTGCCCCTTCCTCTCCCCCTCCTCCCATCTCCCCCTCTTTATCCTTCTCATACTGCCCCTTCCTCTCCCCCTCCTCCCATCTCCCCCTCTTTATCCTTCTCATACTGCCCCTTCCTCTCCCCCTCCTCCCATCTCCCCCTCTTTATCCTTCTCATACTGCCCCTTCCTCTCCCCCTCCTCCAATCTCCCCCTCTTTATCCTTCTCATACTGCCCCTTCCTCTCCACTTGATTCCTTTGCTCTCCTCTGTTTTCTCTCCCTGTTCTCTCCTCTGTTTTCTCTCCTCTGTTTTCTCTCCTCTGTTTTCTCTCCTCTGTTTTCTCTCCTCTGTTTTCTCCTCTGTTTTCTCCTCTGTTTTCTCCTCTGTTTTCTCTCCTCTGTTTTCTCTCCTCTGTTTTCTCCTCTGTTCTCTCTCCTCTGTTTTCTCTCCTCTGTTTTCTCCTCTGTTCTCTCCTCTGTTCTCTCCTCTGTTTTCTCCTGTTTTCTCTCCTCTGTTTTCTCCTCTCTTTTCTCTCCTCTGTTTTCGCCTCTGTTTTCTCCTCTGTTTTCTCCTCTGTTTTCTCCTCTGTTTCCTCTCCTCTGTTTTCTCTCTTCTGTTCTCTCTTCTGTTCTCTCCTCTGTTCTCTCCTCTGTTTTCTCCTCTGTTCTCTCCTCTGTTTTCTGTCCTCTGTTTTCTCTCCTCTGTTTTCTCTCCTCTGTTTCCTCTCCTCTGTTTTCTCTCCTCTGTTCTCTCTTCTGTTCTCTCCTCTGTTCTCTCCTCTGTTTTCTCCTCTGTTTTCTCCTCTGTTTCCTCTCCTCTGTTTTCTCTCCTCTGTTTTCTCCTCTGTTTTCTCTCCTCTGTTTTCTCTCCTCTGTTCTCTCCTCTGTTTTCTCTCCTCTGTTTTCTCCTCTGTTCTCTCCTCTGTTTTCTCTCCTCTGTTCTCTCCTCTGTTCTCTCCTCTGTTCTCTCCTCTGTTCTCTCCTCTGTTCTCTCCTCTGTTTTCTCCTATGTTTCCTCTCCTCTGTTTTCTCTCCTCTGTTCTCTCTTCTGTTCTCTCCTCTGTTCTCTCCTCTGTTCTCTCCTCTGTTTTCTCCTCTGTTTTCTCTCCTCTGTTCTCCTCTCTGTTCTCTCCTCTCTGTTCTCTCCTCTGTTTTCTCTCCTCTGTTTTCTCCTCTGTTTTCTCCTCTGTTTTCTCTCCTCTGTTTTCTCTCCTCTCTGTTCTCCTCTCTGTTCTCTCCTCTGTTCTCCTCTCTGTTCTCCTCTCTGTTTTCTCCTCTGGTCTCTCCTCTGTTTTCTCTCCTCTGTTTTCTCTCCTCTGTTCTCCTCTCTGTTCTCTCCTCTCTGTTCTCTCCTCTGTTTTCTCTCCTCTGTTTTCTCTCCTCTGTTTTCTCCTCTGTTTTCTATCCTCTGTTTTCTCGAAACTGTTTTCTCTCTCCTCTGTTTTCTCTCCTCTGTTCTCTCCTCTGTTTTCTCTCCTCTGTTCTCTCCTCTGTTTTCTCTCCTCTGTTTCCTCTCCTCTGTTTTCTCCCCTGTTCTCTCCTCTGTTCTCCTCTGTTTGTTCTCCTCTGTTTTCTCTCCTGTTCTCCTCTGTTTTCTCTCCTCTGTTTTCTCTCCTCTGTTTTCTCTCCTCTGTTTTCTCTCCTCTGTTTTCTCCCCTCTGTTCTCTCCTCTGTTTTCTCCCCTGTTCTCTCCCCTGTTTTCTCCCCTGTTCTCTCCTCTGTTTTCTCTCCTCTGTTTTCTCTCCTCTGTTCTCCTCTCTGTTCTCTCCTCTGTTTTCTCTCCTCTGTTTTCTCCTCTGTTTTCTCCTCTGTTTTCACTCCTCTGTTTTCTCTCCTCTGTTCTCCTCTCTGTTTTCTCCTCTGGTCTCTCCTCTGTTTTCTCTCCTCTGTTCTCCTCTCTGTTCTCTCCTCTCTGTTCTCTCCTCTGTTTTCTCTCCTCTGTTTTCTCTCCTCTGTTTTCTCCTCTGTTTTCTCCTCTGTTTTCTCTCCTCTGTTTTCTCTCCTCTCTGTTCTCCTCTCTGTTCTCCTCTCTGTTCTCTCCTCTGTTCTCCTCTCTGTTCTCCTCTCTGTTTTCTCCTCTGGTCTCTCCTCTGTTTTCTCTCCTCTGTTTTCTCTCCTCTGTTCTCCTCTCTGTTCTCTCCTCTCTGTTCTCTCCTCTGTTTTCTCTCCTCTGTTTTCTCCTCTGTTTTCTCTCCTCTGTTCTCCTCTCTGTTCTCCTCTCTGTTCTCCTCTCTGTTCTCTCCTCTTCTCCTCTCTCTTTTCTCCTCTGGTCTCTCCTCTGTTTTCTCTCCTCTGTTTTCTCACCTCTGTTCTCCTCTCTGTTCTCTCCTCTGTTTTCTCCCCTGTTCTCTCTTGTTCCCTCTACTGTTTTTCTCCCTGTTTTCTCCCCTGTTCTCTCCTCTGTTTTCTCCCCTGTTCTCACTCCTCTGTTTTCTCTCCTCTGTTTTCTCCCCTGTTCTCTCTCCTCTGTTTTCTCTCCTCTGTTCTCTTCTGTTTTCTCCTCTGTTTTCTCTCCTCTGTTTTCTCTCTTCTGTTCTCTCTTCTGTTCTCTCCTCTGTTCTCCTCTGTTTTCTCTCCTCTGTTTTCTCTCCTCTGTTTTCTCTCCTCTGTTTTCTCTCCTCTGTTCTCCTCTGTTTTCTCTCCTCTGTTCTCTCCTCTGTTCTCTCCTCTGTTCTCTCCTCTGTTCTCTCCTCTGTTCTCTCCTCTGTTCTCTCCTCTGTTCTCTCTTCTGTTCTCTCCTCTGTTTTCTCTCCTCTGTTCTCTCTTCTGTTCTCTCCTCTGTTTTCTCTCCTCTGTTTTCTCTCCTCTGTGTTCTCTCCTCTGTTTTCTCTCCTCTGTTTTCTCTCCTCTGTTTTCTCTCCTCTGTTCTCCTCTGTTTTCTCTCCTCTGTTTTCTCTCCTCTGTTTTCTCTCCTCTGTTTTCTCACCTCTGTTCTCCTCTCTGTTCTCTCCTCTGTTTTCTCCCCTGTTCTCTCTTGTTCCCTCTACTGTTTTTTCTCCCGTTCTCTCCTCTGTTTTCTCTCCTCTGTTCTCTTCTGTTTTCTCCTCTGTTTTCTCTCCTCTGTTTTCTCTCTTCTGTTCTCTCTTCTGTTCTCTCCTCTGTTCTCCTCTGTTTTCTCTCCTCTGTTTTCTCTCCTCTGTTTTCTCTCCTCTGTTTTCTCTCCTCTGTTCTCCTCTGTTTTCTCTCCTCTGTTTTCTCTCCTCTGTTCTCTCCTCTGTTCTCTCCTCTGTTCTCTCCTCTGTTCTCTCCTCTGTTCTCTCTTCTGTTCTCTCCTCTGTTTTCTCTCCTCTGTTCTCTCTTCTGTTCTCTCCTCTGTTTTCTCTCCTCTGTTTTCTCTCCTCTGTGTTCTCTCCTCTGTTTTCTCTTCTCGTTTTCTCTCCTCTGTTCTCCTCTGTTTTCTCTCCTCTGTTCTCTCTTCTGTTCTCTCCTCTGTTCTCTCCTCTATTCTCTCCTCTGTTCTCTCCTCTGTTCTCTCCTCTGTTCTCTCCTCTGTTCTCTCCTCTGTTTTCTCCTCTGTTTTCTCTCCTCTGTTTTCTCTCCTCTGTTTTCTCTCCTCTGTTCTCTCTTCTGTTCTCTCCTCTGTTTTCTCTTCTGTTCTCTCTTCTGTTCTCTCTTCTGTTCTCTCCTCTGTTTTCTCTCCTCTGTTTTCTCTCCTCTGTTCTCTCCTCTGTTTTCTCTCCTCTGTTCTCTCCTCTGTTTTCTCTCCTCTGTTCTCCTCTGTTTTCTCTCCTCTGTTCTCTCCTCTGTTCTCTCCTCTGTTCTCTCCTCTGTTCTCTCCTCTGTTCTCTCTTCTGTTCTCTCCTCTGTTTTCTCTCCTCTGTTTTCTCTCCTCTGTTTTCTCCTCTGTTTTCTCTCCTCTGTTTTCTCTCCTCTGTTTTCTCTCCTCTGTTCTCTCTTCTGTTCTCTCCTCTGTTTTCTCTCCTCTGTATTCTCTCCTCTGTTCTCTCCCCCATCCTCTTCTCTTTCTTTCAGTGTGAGGGAGGTAGAGTTGGATGCTGCCAGTAGAGGGAACGGTGCTGTGTTACCTGGGATCAGCAGGTTTGCTGTGTTGGCATGCTGCTCGGCCATATGGTTACCCACTGGGTGAACACTTTGATTAATGTTCCCCGCAACACACTTCATACACTTTTAGCTGATCCTGATAACAGGATCCCATCTCTCTCTTTTGCTCAGTAAACCAGGTGTTTTAATCGCCGCGTGCTTACTTCCATTTTGACCTTACGCCCATTCAGATAAGCAGAGTAAGGTGTTGACATGACTATTACATAATATCACTACTGCCATAATCAGTTAAATATAGAATTATTAGTGTGCATGTAAACATACTCTCTCTCTTTTTCCTCCCGCTCTTTCTCTCTCTGTCTTTCTCTCAATTCAATTCAAATGGGCTTTATTGGCATGGGAAACATATGTTTAGCTTGCCGAAGCAAGTTGAAATAAACAATAAACAAAAGTGAGAAGAAACAAATTTAAAAACATCATTGTACTCAAAATGGTTAGGATAAAGACATTTCAAGTGTTGTATTATCAGCTATGTACAGTGTTTTAGCAATGTGCAATGATCACACTTAAACACACACACGTAGTCAGGTAGGTTGCTGTGCTGCGGTCTAAGCAGGTACGAGGAGGGGAACAGATGCCGGAGTCTCTATGTGTGTGTATTACCCTGGCAGAGTGTGTGTGTATCTATGTATTACCCTGGCAGAGTGTGTATCTGTGTATTACCCTGGCAGAGTGTGTGTGTATCTGTGTATTACCCTGGCAGAGTGTGTGTGTGTGTATCTGTGTATTACCCTGGCAGAGTGTGTGTGTGTATCTGTGTATTACCCTGGCAGAGTGTGTGTGTGTGTATCTGTGTATTACCCTGGCAGAGTGTGTATCTGTGTATTACCCTGGCAGAGTGTGTGTGTATCTGTGTATTACCCTGGCAGAGTGTGTGTGTGTATCTGTGTATTACCCTGGCAGAGTGTGTGTGTGTATCTGTGTATTACCCTGGCAGAGTGTGTGTGTGTATCTGTGTATTACCCTGGCAGAGTGTGTGTGTGTATCTGTGTATTACCCTGGCAGAGTGTGTGTGTGTGTATCTGTGTATTACCCTGGCAGAGTGTGTGTGTGTATCTGTGTATTACCCTGGCAGAGTTCAGCCATGAGACAGCACTAACAGGACAGGGACCTCTCAGGTGAGCCATTTTCTGCTGCAAACCACACTAAATAACATTCTCTCAGAGAGTGTGTGTTGAGCAACTATGCGAGGTGTGTGAAGTCGTTACGGGCCTACATTTGCTCCTGAGGAGCAGAGGGACGATGTCTCCATTGACACTTAAATGAACCGTACTCACACAGGTTCTTCTCTTTCTCCTGGTATAATGAGACATTACCACAGCAGAAACAATATGCAGATGCTCTATGTTATTTGGGATGATCCATTATCTCCAGACATATGCTTTGTTCTGCCCTCTGTTTTATAGCCTGTTCCCACTAGGTGTGTGTTTTGGTCTTCCTCAGTCATGTTAAGTGCTGCCATTCCCTAGCTTCTGGATGAGGCCCAGAGGGCCCCTAGTGAGACCAGGGGCAGGGAATGGGCTATCTGCCCCAGCCGGAGGTGCCCAAGGTGGGCCATGAGGCTCAGTAAATCTCCCTGATTGCCCTGTGTGCTGGTGGTGGAATGGGGATGGTACCGAAGTGGCCAGTCCTCCATAGCGGATGTTTGACATGCAAATGGTGACGATAACTCAGAGGTATTGGAGACCTCAACTCACCTCTGTAGTTGACCTGCAAGATACACTTTAAGGACAGCACAACACACACAACACACACAACACACACAACACACACAACACGCACGCACGCACGCACGCACGCATGTGCAAAGCATGTGCAACTATTCAAATAATAGGCTCCTTGGATTGTGTGATATTACTAGAGGCAAATCTATTCTTCCCATCCTCCAGATCCAGGAGAACAGATGGATGCAAGGAAGTGAGGGAGGACAATAGCAGAGAGGTGGGATGAACAGGGGAGGAGAAATAGAGGAAGTAATTGTGCAGTCCTTTGCTGAATAGTTCTGTGAGTGCAGATTTAAATCCCTCCTATTATTTTAATCATCTGCCTTTTACTGCTGCTGCCTGGATCATTTGTTTGCCAACTGGAGAGGGAGGCTCTTGGGTCATTTCAAGCTGCGGAGCATCTCTACCTATAAGTTAGTGAGGAAATGACTGTTGTTTCCACTAACACAGGACTGCTCAGTGGTGTAAAGTACTTATACTTTATAGTAGTACTTGTGTAGTTTCTTGGAGTATCTGTACTTTACTTTACTATTTATTTAACTTTGATTTTTACTCCACTACATTCCTAAAGACAATAATGTACTTTCTACTCCGTACACTTTCCCTGACATCCAAAAGTACTCGTTACATTTTGGATGCTTAGCATTTAAACATCCCTGGTCATTCCTACTGCCTCTGATCTGGAGGACTCACTAAACGTACTTCATCTGTAAATGATGTCTGAGTGTTAGATTGTGCCCCTGGATATCCGTACATTTAAAAAATATTAAGAAAATGGTGCTGTCTGGTTTACTTAATATAAGGAATGAGAAATGATTTATACTTTTACATTTGATGCTTAAGTATATTTTAGCAATGACATTTACTTTTGATACTTACAGTGCATTCGGAAAGTATTCAGACACCTTGATTTTCCCCACATTTTGTTACGTTACAGCCTTATTAAAAAATTGATTAAATCGACGCTACAAATTTGGCGCACCTGTATTTGGGGAGTTTCTCCCATTCTTCTCTGCAGATCGATGTTTGATCGGGTTGAAGTCCGGGCTCTGGCTGGGCCACTCAAGGACATTCAGAGACTTGTCTCGAAGCCACTCCCTTGTTGTCTTGGCTGTGTGCTTAGGGTTGTTGTCCTGTTGGAAGGTGAACCTTCTCCCCAGTCTGAGGTCCTGTGTGCTTAGGGTTGTTGTCCTGTTGGAAGGTGAACCTTCTCCCCAGTCTGAGGTCCTGTGTGCTTAGGGTTGTTGTCCTGTTGGAAGGTGAACCTTCTCCCCAGTCTGAGGTCCTGTGTGCTTAGGGTCGTTGTCCTGTTGGAAGGTGAACCTTCGCCCCAGTCTGAGGTCCTGTGTGCTTAGGGTTGCTGTCCTGTTGGAAGGTGAACCTTCGCCCCAGTCTGAGGTCCTGTGTGCTTAGGGTCGTTGTCCTGTTGGAAGGTGAACCTTCTCCCCAGTCTGAGGTCCTGTGTGCTTAGGGTCGTTGTCCTGTTGGAAGGTGAACCTTCGCCCCAGTCTGAGGTCCTGTGTGCTTAGGGTTGCTGTCCTGTTGGAAGGTGAACCTTCGCCCCAGTCTGAGGTCCTGTGTGCTTAGGGTCGTTGTCCTGTTGGAAGGTGAACCTTCGCCCCAGTCTGAGGTCTGGAGCCCTTTAAGGCAGGTTTTCATCAAGGATCTCTCTTTACTTTGCTCTGTTCATCTTTGCTTCGATCCTGACTAGTCTCCCAGTCCCTGCTGCTGAAAAACATCCCCACAGCATGATGCTGCCACCACCATGCTTCACCGTAGGGATGGTGACAGGTTTCCTCCAGACGTGATTCCTGGCATTCAGACCAAAGAGCTCGATCTTTGTTTCATCAGACCAGGGAATCTTGTTTCTCATAGTCTGAGAGCACTTTAGGTGCCTTTTGGCAAACTTCAAGCAGGCTGCCTTTTACTGAGGAGTGGCTTCTGTCTGGCCACTACCATAAAGTCCTGATTGATGGAGTGCTGCAGAGATGGTTGTTCTTCTGGAAGTTTCTCCCATCTCCACAGAGGAACTCTGGAGCTCTTTCAGAGTGACCATCACGTTCTTGGTCACCTCCCTGACCAAGGCCCTTCTCCCCCGATTGCTCAGTTTGGCCGGGTTTTCATTGAGTGTGTTCTTTTGGTTAGATTATGGTTGGGAAAATCTGTTCTGTGTCAGGGTAAGATTTACATTATGCTGTGAAATTCCTGTCCAGATTTTACCACGGTCAACTAGCTCTAAATTGCACATTGCTCTTGGTCATGCTGAGATCAAGAAACTAATATCTTTTAAAAGGGGAAATTGAAAGTTGAGTGATCTTACATTGCTTTCATTATACTGTAGCAAAGTGGAAATTAGAACTTTAGGAGTTAGAAGTTCTATGAATACTTTATTCTATGTTTCACATCTTACGAATCAAGATGAGTGAATACCTTCACCCCCGCCCCCACCCCCGTCTCACTCTGAGTATTGTTAGTCAGTGCATGGCAGGGAAGGACAGATGAATCCGTGCGGCCCAGCCCAACTCAATCAACACAGAGCCTGATTACATTAAGATGTGAGACTATAGACAAGCATGACCAGCTCTGCAGCGCAACGCACTGTCCTGGGAGATGATAGGCCCTTTTAATGTAGTTACACCTCTACCGAGGAGACAGAGAGATGGAGGGATGAGGTGTCCATCCTGCCTACCACCGCCCGGAGTCTTTCGCTAATTCATTTGTCCCTCTGTTTCCAGGTGAAGGTATCATCTCCCTGTAAATTCAATTAGGCTGCATGAATTAAAACAATAACACAATTTGTTGACAAGGTTTATTCCCTGTCAGACTCTGGTCCACTGACAGTCTGGGGCTGCATGACTCCTGACCTCCTTCTGGGTCATGTGACTCGTCTATTACATTGTTCCAGGAGCTCCTCTGTGGTTCAGAAGAGAGGAGAGGACACATGAAGAGAATACATTTATACAAAACACTATATAACACGTTCTAAGGCCTTATGTGTCCCACAATCAGGTGTTGAGTTGCAGTGGCACTAAACCAGGGAAGGGAATACAGTGGGATCGTGTAACCCAAAGAAAGCAAGGAAGAGAGAAAGAAGAAGGAGAACACACTTGTTCATTGTTATTTCCTGGCTAAAATATTGTGAGAATAGAAAACACTAAGCAGTTTAGATTAGAATGTTCCTAAACAAAACAGAGTTTAATCAAAGTGCTTCCAGAACTCTACCGATAGCAGAACATTCCCTCATCAAAATACCAATTATGACATTATTCAGATCAAAGACCTCAATGCATCATAATGGCTGTAATTTCATAATTTCTTATTCAATTGTTACCCTTGTGTTTTTCTGATGCACACACAAAGCAGAGCAGTAAACCAACCAAAGAGACGTTGTGTGTATGAGCGTGTGTGTTTGTGTTAGATTGCCAGCCCTTAAGTTACTGTGATGACAAAGCATGCACATCTTTTGGAAGATGTAGAAACCCACTAATTTGGGACAAAGCAGTCACGTGGCAAAAGAGCACTTGAAAAGAATGCATTACTTTGTGTTTTCAGCAAGTGAGCTTATTGCTGACACTCTCACAAAGAACGTTTGTGTGAAGAGAAGGGGTGTCTTGTAGTTTGTGACTTTTGTTATCTAGCCTAGTGACTTAATCAGCATCTAAAGCTGTGTCTACCGTCCGCCCCACCACCAAAGCCCTCTGCAGAATTGCAAAATAAGCTGGGTGTAAATATGTGATTGCTAGTGTTTATTGTGAGATGTGGAATATTATAGAGCAATATGGATCACATTACGACCCTGGTTGTTAAGGTGTTGCTAACACAGAAGACACGCATGCTGGGAAAACCTGCACCGTCGGCAAATATTACGGAGGAAGGAGGGAGAAGGATATAAGGGAGGAGAGGGAGGGATAAGATGTATGTGGGGAGAGGGAGATGAGGAGGAGAGGGAGGGAGGGAGATGGAGGGATAAGATGTATGTGGGGAGAGGGAGATGAGGAGGAGAGGGAGGGAGGGAGATGGAGGGATAAGATGTATGTGGGGAGGGAGAGGGAGATAAGGAGGAGAGGGAGGGAGATGGAGGGATAAGATGTATGTGGGGAGAGGGAGAGGGAGATGGAGGGATAAGATGTATGTGGGGAGAGGGAGATGAGGAGAGGGATGGAGGGAGATGGAGGGATAAGATGTATGTGGGGAGGGAGAGGGAGATAAGGAGGAGAGGGAGGGAGATGGAGGGATAAGATGTATGTGGGGAGAGGGAGATGGAGGGATAAGATGTATGTGGGGAGAGGGAGAGGGAGATGGAGGGATAAGATGTATGTGGGGAGAGGGAGAGGGAGATGGAGGGATAAGATGTATGTGGGGAGAGGGAGAAGGAGAAGAGGAGGAGAGGGAGATGAGGAGGAGAGGGAGGGAGGGAGATGGAGGGATAAGATGTATGTGGGGAGAGGGAGAGGGAGATGAGGTGGAGAGGGAGGGAGGGAGATGGAGGGATAAGATGTATGTGGGGAGAGGGAGATGGAGGGATAAGATGTATGTGGGGAGAGGGAGAGGGAGATGGAGGGATAAGATGTATGTGGGGAGAGGGAGATGGAGGGATAAGATGTATGTGGGGAGAGGGAGAGGGAGATGGAGGGATAAGATGTATGTGGGGAGAGGGAGAGGGAGATGAGGAGGAGAGGGAGGGAAGGAGATGGAGGGATAAGATGTATGTGGGGAGAGGGAGAGGGAGATGGAGGGATAAGATGTATGTGGGGAGAGGGAGAGGGAGATGGAGGGATAAGATGTATGTGGGGAGAGGGAGATGAGGAGGGGAGGGAGGGAGATGGAGGGATAAGATGTATGTGGGGAGATGGAGGGATAAGATGTATGTGGGGAGAGGGAGATGAGGAGAAGAGGGAGGGAGGGAGATGGAGGGATAAGATGTATGTGGGGAGAGGGAGATGGAGGGATAAGATGTATGTGGGGAGAGGGAGATGAGGAGGAGAGGGAGGGAGGGAGATGGAGGGATAAGATGTATGTGGGGAGGGAGAGGGAGATGAGGAGGAGAGGGAGGGAGGGAGGGAGATGTAGGGATAAGATGTATGTGGGGAGAGGGAGAGGGAGATGGAGGGATAAGATGTATGTGGGGAGAGGGAGAGGGAGATGGAGGGATAAGATGTATGTGGGGAGAGGGAGAGGGAGATGAGGAGAAGAGGAGGAGAGGGAGGGAGGGAGATGGAGGGTTAAGATGTATGTGGGGAGAGGGAGAGGGAGATGAGGAGGAGAGGGAGGGAGATGGAGGGATAAGATGTATGTGGGGAGAGGGAGAGGGAGATGGAGGGATAAGATGTATGTGGGGAGAGGGAGAAGGAGATGAGGAGGAGAGGGAGGGAGATGGAGGGATAAGATGTATGTGGGGAGAGGGAGAGGGAGATGGAGGGATAAGATGTATGTGGGGAGAGGGAGAGGGAGATGAGGAGGAGAGGGAGGGAGATGGAGGGATAAGATGTATGTGGGGAGAGGGAGAGGGAGATGGAGGGATAAGATGTATGTGGGGAGAGGGAGAGGGAGATGAGGAGGAGAGGGAGGGAGATGGAGGGATAAGATGTATGTGGGGAGAGGGAGAGGGAGATGGAGGGATAAGATGTATGTGGGGAGAGGGAGATGGAGGGATAAGATGTATGTGGGGATAGGGAGAGGAGGAGAAGAGGAGGAGGAGATGAAGAGAATAGGAGGAGATGAGGAGGAGAAGATGAAGATAAGTGGAGGAGATGGGGTGAAGAGGAGAAGATGAAGATAAGAAGAGGAGATGGGGTGAAGAGGAGAAGATGAAGATAAGAAGAGGAGGAGATGGGGTGAAGAGGAGAAGAGGAAGATAAGAAGAGGAGGAGATGGGGTGAAGAGGAGAAGATGAAGATAAGAAGAGGAGGAGATGGGGTGAAGAGGACAAGATGAAGATAAGAAGAGGAGGAGATGAGGAGGAGAAGATGAAGATATGAAGATAAGAAGAGGAGGAGAAGATGAAGATAAGAGGAGGAGATGATGAAGATAAGAAGAGGAGGAGAAGATGAAGATAAGAAGAGGAGGAGATGAGGAGGAGAAGATGAAGATAAGAAGAGGAGGAGAAGATGAGGAGGAGATGAGGAGGAGAAGATGAAGATATGAAGAGGAGGAGAAGATGATGGGGTGAAGAGAAGAGAAGGAGATGAAGAGAATAGGAGGAGAAGAGGAGGAGACGATGAAGAGAAGAAGAGGAGGAGATGAGGAGAAGATGATGAAGAGGAGGAGAAGATGATGAAGAGGAGGAGATGAGGAGAAGATGATGAAGATGAGGAGATGAGGAGGAGAAGATGAGGAGGAGGAGATGGGGTGAAGAGAAGAGGAGGAGATGAAGAGAATAGGTGGAGAAGGTGTGTAGAGAAGAGGAGGAGAAGATGAGGAGGAGAAGATAAGGAGGGGGAGGAGATGAAGAGAATAGGAGGAGAAGGTGTGTAGAGAAGAGGAGGAGAAGATGAGGAGGAGAAGATGAGGAGGAGGAGATGGGGTGTAGAGAAGAGGAGGAGATGAAGAGAATAGGAGGAGAAGGTGGGTAGAGAAGAGGAGGAGATGAAGAGAATAGGAGGAGATGAGGAGAAGATGATGAAGAGAAGAAGAAGAGGAGGAGATGAGGAGGAGAAGATAAGGAGGAGGAGGAGATGAAGAGAATAGGAGGAGAAGGTGTGTAGAGAAG